>NC_090224.1:18737500-18902500 GCF_024489055.1 Chanodichthys erythropterus
TGAAGCTCAGACAGCGCGGATTAAGAACGCCGCTGCCTAGCATCCATCTGGCGAATCTCTGCTCTCTGCGCAACAAAACGGACGAACTCCTTCTGCTCTCCCGGACAAATAAGGATTTCTCGAACTCGGCTGAACGACGCCATTCCGGACAGCGTGTTAAAGGTACAATTTGTGATATTTTTTTCCGCTAGAGGTCGCTAGAAGCCTATTCAAAACAAAGGCGTAGTTTGATGACGCCAAGTTTTAAAGCGGAAACTTGGGATATGTGGTCTCCATCTCAACGGACGGTGCAAAAGAATAGGGATTGGAGTCTGGAAGAACTCATGTTCGTGGATGCGATTATTAACGTTACTGTAGTATGAAGCAGAGCAGGACCGAGTGTTGCGGGAGCTGAACGAGGAGCTGGAGCGATTGATCAACACACGCCTCACGAGCAGCGGGACTTTTGGTGCATTCAAGTCATGTAGGAAAGATCGTATTTACGAGCAGAACCGACATGAACGCCACCACAATGTCGTAAATACCAGTGGGAAGCTCGTAATTTTCTTTAAGCTCCGATCTGTACGAGTTGGGGGCGTGTCAGTCAGAAACATGGCGAAATACCACAATACAGTGACAGGCTTTTCTATTTACAACGAAGTAAGCTGATTCCCAGCAAAAAATACGATAGCATTACAATATAAAAATGAAATATGTAACAATATTTTTTTACAATGGCTTCATAAATTAATTAAAAACATAAAAAAGCAACATGCAACTAATTCACATTATTTGCTCTCCATTTTCTAGAAGCAGAAGTGTTGTTATTTTGTGTAATTAATTTAGAGAAGGCACACCGCCATCATACTCCGACGAAAGTGACTTGAACACACCTACCGTCGTATACACGACTTCCCACCTCGTAAATACGAACTTCCCAGGAGGACTTGAATGCACAATTTTATTATGACACAGTCGCCGGCGCCGCTTTCCGCTTTTCCGGTCATGAGTTTACGGGAGCTGTCCTTGACGACAGAACCAGCAGCAAATGGTAAACAGTAATTATGTTCCATAAATAAGTAACACAATCCACCATAAAACGTGCAAGAAGTAAATAAGGAACTGCCTGAAGCAAGCTAGTGGTTTGCTGGACGCTAGACACTACTTCCGCATTTGTCCACGGCACTGTTGTCATCTGGTTTCTACGTCAGTAAAGGCGGTAACAAAGGTAACTGACGTCATTGACAGGCGACTGCACTGCCCCGTGTCACTGTTTAGAATGGGAATTTTCTCATGATTTACAAGTAACTTAGTTGAAAACATTAGAGATATTGTTTGTAATCAGCTGGACAAAATATATAACACTAGCCTAGTGGTTTTTGGATATTTTACTGCAAAAATTTTACATATTGTACCTTTAAGTGTGCCGGGCTTTCAGCTGTTTAGATCAGATCGCGACGCAGAATCAATGGGGAAGTCATGCGGCAGTGGGACGTGCTTTTACATCAACGAAAGGTGGTGTTCAGATGTAACGGTGTTAAAGAAGATGTGCTGTCCAGATCTTGAAACACTCTTCATTAACTGCAAACCGTTCTATTCGCCGCGGGAGTTTTGCTCGTTCATTCTGGTGAGCGTCTACATTTCTCCGAAAGCGCACGTGAATTCGGCATTACAGATACTCGCTGATATGATCACAGAAAGCGAGCAACAACACCCGGACTCTGTTCTAATCAACAGCAATAAAGGATGCATATCACTCTGTCCCACAGGCAGCTTTGGGGCTCTCTGATCACTGTTTAGTTCATCTCATACCAACCTACAGGCAGAAACTGAAATCAGCTAAACCTGTAGCAAAGACTGTGAAGAGATGGACCACCGAAACAGAGTGGGCTTTACAAGCCTGTTTTGAATGGACTGATTGGAGTATTTTTGAAGCTGCTGCCACCGATCTGGACGAACTCACAGAGACTGTTACATCATATATCAGTTTCTGTGAGGATCTGTGCATTCCTACAAAGACTCATTTATCTTACAACAACAACAAACCCTGGTTCACTGCAAAACACAGCCAGCTCCGTCAGGCCAAAGAAGATGCTCGCAGAAAAGGGGACAGAGTCTTGTACAAACAGGCCAAATACACACTGGAAAAGGAGATCAGAGTGGCAAAGAGGAATTATTCTGATAAACTTCGGAATCAGTTCTCTTCTAATGACACAGCTTCAGTGTGGAAAGGTCTGAAAGTTATCACCAACTACAAGACACCATCCCCAGCTCTGTGGAGAATCAACAACTGGCAGACGATCTGAATGGGTTTTATTGCAGGTTTGAAAAATCACCATTCACACCTCCATCAACCCTCCTCTCCCCCACACCTGCAATTCAGTTCAGTGAAGATGACGTGCGCCAGGTCTTCAGAAAGAACAAGAGAAGAAAGGCACCAGGCCCAGACAGCATTTCACCAGCCTGTCTGAAAACCTGCGCTGACCAGCTGGCCCCCATCTTCACACAGATCTTCAACAGATCACTGGAACTGTGCGAAGTCCCCTCTTGCTTCAAATGCTCCACCATCATCCCCGTCCCAAAGAAACCCAAAATTACTGGACTAAATGTCTACAGACCTGTGGCTCTAACGTCTGTGGCCATGAAGTCATTTAAAAAACTGGTTCTGGCTTTTCTGAAGGACATCACTGGACCCTTACTGGACCCCCTGCAGTTTGCTTACCGAGCAAACTGTGGATGATGCAGTCAATATGGGACTGCATTATGTTCTCCAGCATCTGAACAGACCAGGGACTTATGTGAGGATCCTGTTTGTGGACTTCAGCTCTGCTTTTAACACCATCGTCCCAATCCTCCTCTGCCCAAACTAACTCAGCTCTCCGTGCCCACTTCTGTCTGTCAGTGGATCACCAGCTTCCTGACAGACCGGCAGCAGCTAGTGAGGCTGGGAAAATTGTCTGGTGCAGTCTTAACAACCTGGAGTTCAACACGCTCAAGACAGTGGAGATGACCGTGGACTTCAGGAGAAACCCCCCTGCTCTCCCCCCACTCACAATCATGAACAGCACTGTGGCAGCAGTGGAGTCATGCAGGTTCCTGGGCACCACCATCTCCCAGGACCTGAAGTGGGACAACCACATCGAGTCCATTGTGAAAAAGGCCCAGCAGAGGTTGTACTTCCTTCGCCAGCTGAGGAAGTTCAACCTGCCACAGGAGCTGCTGAAACAGTTCTACTCTGCCATCATCGAATCCATCCTCTGCACTTCAAATACCGTCTGGTTCAACTCAGCTACCAAATCTGACCTCAGAAGACTACAGAGGGTAGTACGGTCTGCTGAGCGAATCATTGGCACAACCCTCCCCACTCTCCAAGAACTGTACTTATCCAGAGTGAGAAAAAGGGCAAAGAAGATCACTCTGGACCCCTCACATCCAGCACACTCCCTCTTTGAACTGTTGCCATCCGGTCGGCGCTACAGAGGACTAAATGAACGACCAGACACTGGAACAGTTTCTTCCCTCAAGCAATCCATCTCATGAACACTTGACAAACACGGAGCACATAACACTATTATACATTATTTACTTAAAACACTTATTTATATCTCAATTTGCACACATAATTGTACATACAATTGTCTATAATATATATAGTCTTTTGCTTTTTTTGCACTTTTTCTATCTTGTAAATTTGTATATTATTATTTTATTCTTTTTATTATGTGTCTTGTCTTGTCGCGGTTACTCTGTTGCACTGTGGAGCTTCTGTCACTAAAATAAATTCCTAGTATGTGTAAACAACAAACATCTGATTCTGATTCTGATCTATATTATTATATAGTGCAAAAACACACAAAATAACACTTATTTTTGGCATTTATACTCATTGTTCAGTCTGACACAACGCATGATGGGAACTAAAACTCTGCTGCCCTCATTCTGTTTGAGTTCAGCTTAAAGAGATTGTTAAACCAAAACTGAAAAATCTGTCATTAAAGGGCAGGTGTAATGCTATTTCATGCATTCTGACTTATTTACACTGTTAAAGGGATAGTTCACCCAAAAATGAAAATTTGATGTTTATCTGCTTACCCCCAGGGCATCCAAGATGTAGGTGACTTTGTTTCTTCAGTAGAACACAAATGATGATTTTTAACTCCAGCCGTTGCGGCCTGTCAGTCGTGTAATGCATGTCAATGGGAACATCGTCTATAAGAGTAAAAAAAAACATGCACAGACAAATCCAAATTAAACCCTGTGGCTCGTGAAGACACATTGATATCCTAAGACACAAGATGATCAGTTTGTGCGAGAAACCGAACAGTATTTATATAATTTTTTACCTCTAGAACACCACTATGTCCAACTGCCCTGCGCATCCAGTTAGTGAGGTCTGAACACGCTCTGACAATGGAAGTGATCTCTCGCACTCATTAAAGCAAAGTGTGAGACATCACTTCCATCATAACGCATTTTCTGACCTCACTAACCAGTAAGTAATTATAACTAAGTGAATATTTAATTACTACAATAGGAAAATGTTTGTCAAAAACTTACTTTTAAACACAAACTGACCAGCAAATGCAACTTTATTTTTCGAGCTCAACTTTCACAGAATGGAAAGAACAGGATTGTGCGATATCAAAGGCAGCGAAGGATTCATCTACACTCTAAAAAATGCTGGGTTAAAAACAACCCAAGTTGGGTTGAAAATGGACAAACCAAGCAATTGGGTTCTTTTAACCCAGCGATAGGGTTACATTTTTGCCCAACCTGCTGGGTAGTTTTATTTAACTCAACTATTGTTTAAAAATTACTATATTGCTTAATTAAAATGAACCCAAAGTATGTTGGAAATTAACATTTATTAATGTTCAATGAATAATTATTAAACAATCAACATTTATTAAATTGCTTATTAATACATTTATATTAATAAACTATTAAATTTATATTAATAAAATATTAAAGCTTATTAATAAACATTCACCTTTTGTCTATTATTGTTGCCTCTAATTGCATCTGGTTTTTAATTTCCCAACTATTTTGGGTTCATTTTAAGCTAGCCATATAGCAATTTTTAAACAATAGTTGGTTTAAATAAAACTTGCAGGTTGGGCAAACATTTAACCCAACCGCTGGGTTAAAACAACCCAATCGCTGGGTTTGTCCATTTTCAACCCAACTTGAGTTGTTTTTAACCCAGCATTTTTTAGAGTGTATGCTGCCTTCAAAAATTGAAGGAAGGTATCTCAGGAAACAGGAAGTGAAGCTAACAATGGATTTGGACGTGCCTTGACGCCTTCCTACCTTGGAATGTGTCCTCTGAAGGCAGCACTTTCCAGTTTTGGTCTATGGTATGTGTGGTGGCTGCTTCATCTGACAAAGCTTCTTTCACAGGGTTTTGGCTGCTATATTTTTAACTATAAACACCAGATGGCGCTGTTTTTCGACACTCTCGAAGCTTTGAATCTTTCAGTGCTTCATGAGGCTTCATTTGCCCATCACTACTGCCTACGCACATTAAATTGGACATCTGCTGGTATTTTAAACATTAAAAGAGGTAAATTCCCTGTTTTGGGTTGACACATGACAACTTACCAGTGTAAAAAGATATAAGTTGACGCTCCTTTTCTTCGATCCACTGAGCGGCTGCTAGTAATCTGATTGGAGGATCTCAAAAACATTACTTACAAACATAACAACATACATATAGGTATTATCACCTTTAGTTTTAATTTTATACATTTCATATATATTTTTGTATGAATTCTATGTGGCTCTAAATTAGTTGTTCTCCCAGCTGTATATTCTCCTCCCTTGATGCTGCCAATCTTGGAAAGAGTCAACATGTCAAGTGTATAAAAAGGCAGCATAGACTGTAGCACGTCTTTATTGTTGAGCCTCCAAGAGACTGTGTTTCAGTGAGGAGCAGTTCAGAGCTGTCTGAGAGACAAATAGCAACTTCAGAGATTTTTATCTGTGGTTATGTATACATTGAACTTATATAAGTAACTATATTAAGCAAGTAACAGGGAACAATACTCTGTTTTGATGTTTTTTCCAAGTACTTCAGAATGAATCTCACAGCAATGAACCTTTCTGATGGCTGTCAGGAATATTTCTGTCCAGAGAGATCTGTTTCTTTATCTGTCTATGTGATTCAGTATGTGGCCGCAGCAGCTGTGGCTCTTCTGACCGTGTGTGGAAACCTGCTGGTCATCATCTCTGTTAGTCACTTCAAGCAGCTCCACACACCTGCTAACATCCTCATCCTCTCTTTGGCTGTGTCTGATCTGCTGGTCGGAGTTTTTGTGATGCCACTTCATTTGTCTTGGGTCATTGAGTCTTGTTGGATTTCTGGACCAGTGATGTGCTCTGCTTTAAAAATTGTGAATTTTCAAGCAACAAGCGTGTCTGTTCACACTGTGGCTCAAATAGCAGTTGATCGTTTTTTGGCTTTAAGTTATCCTTTTTTTTACTCAGAGAAAATCTCACCCACTGTGATCTGCTTTGCAACTTTATTTAACTGGCTGTTTTCACTCCTTTATAACTTCACTCTTCTCTTCATTAATGGAAACTTCACTGATGTCACATGTCCAGGAGAATGTGTTGCTATTATAGATGGGGTTTCATCCATCGTTGATCTCCTGATTGTGTTTCTTATGCCATGTACACTCATCATAATATTATACACTCATGTTTTTGTCATTGCTAAGAAACATGCGACTGCTATAAGAGCCCTTCAGGTTCACAACAGCACCTCTAAAAACAGAGTCAGTGACAAATCAGAGCGAAAAGCTGCGATGCTGCTGGGGATTCTGGTCTTTGTGTTTCTTCTGTGTTTACTGCCATATTATATTTGTTCCTTAGTGATTCCATACAGTAATGATGACTTGTTTCATGTCAGAGATGTTACTGTAATAGTTTTTTTCCTGAACTCCACCATTAATCCCATTATTTATGCCTTATTCTATCCCTGGTTTCAGAAAAGCTTGAAATTAATTTTCACATTTAAAGTGTTTAATAAAGACTCCTGTCTGATGAATGTGCTGTAGGTTGCTGAATGTTAGACAGAATTTCATTATTGCATTATTTTATTTAGTCATATATTAAACATGACTGTGAAGACATCAATAATGTTTTCAATAATTCCAGTGTATTGTATAACAATGAGTGTATGTGTAACTAATTTTACTTTTTGTTTGTAATAAACAGAAATGTTGAAGTGCAAAACAATTTATGAAACAAAAGTGTACACAAGTAACAGAAAAAAACATCTGACCAAGAAATTTCTCAAATGATCAATTGTTTTAATTTATTATATAAAACAAATAGACACACCCGGCGTCAACAAAGCCAAAATTTCACTACTCCTTCCTTTTTTTATTTTACTTGGAAAATATCACATTCAGGTGAAGAAATGAGCTAAAGCTAAGTCAAAATGTCAACATTTCATAAAATAAGTTAAACAATATATCACTACTTTAGATATTAAAAACAAAAAAGATAAAAAAAGATAATATAAAACGTTTTTTCACTTTAACTTATTAATATTTTACCCCTGGGATAAATTGTTTTCCCTTATAAACTCCTCATATATGTATATTTATTTTCATATTTGTTGTGAGTTGTATATGTTTGTACAATTTTTGTACATTTTCTGTAATATATATAAACTCCAGCCTAGCAGAGGGCGCCTTCTCCCCTTTATCCGCCACAAACCCTAAAGGCATTAGAGGAACTACAGCTTCACCAATGAACTGAAGCGATTGAAATGTTTCTATGTGATTAATGTCGTTCTCCTCCAGGGGGCGCTCGGCGGATCATAAAGTCGAATCCCCCTCATTCAAAGGACAGGATTACTGCGGAAAAATTTTAATGATAATCGTAAATATATTAATTTAAATGATTGGGATCGGTAAAAAAAAAAAAAAGTGAAATACACTCCAGACATTTCTGTAAAATAATTAAATAACTTGCTGTGCCCTTACAAACGACGACTTTTTCCACCGTGACAGCGCTGAGAAAAGTAACAGATACCACGTGACGTTCTACGGCCGCGCTAGTTCTACCAAAGAACAAGAAGAAGCACTAACAAGAAGCGACACTCAGTTGAACGTTCCATTGCAGCAGCCCTGCGTTTCCACCATTTTGGGGTGAAACGCGCTCCCTCAGCTGGACTGAGTGGCAAAAGAACCTGCTGCGTGACTGGGTTTAATAAGGGAAACTGCGAAAACGCGCGTAAAACAAACGAATTACACTAAAGGTTGGACTCGAAAGTGTTTCTTACAACTTGTCAAATAAACCTAATCCATGGATATTGACATGCAGCCAGGAATCGTGTTTCCTGACATTTATATGTGCCTGATTTAACGCCGGGGAAATACATAAAGCAAATCTGCCTGTGAATATTTTATATAACTACAATATAGGTAGGTTTAAATCCGAGTAATCACTTATATCAATGTTATGTATATCGTCATATCGTCCAGCCCTAAAATATATAGTTTTATAGTATAGTTTTTGTCAGTGTTTATTTTAAAACACACAATTATGCAGAATATAAGATGGAAAAAATTGAATTGATGGTTTGTCAACATAATATATAACAATACAATATATACGGCATGATTTTACCTCAAAATCCAACAATTTGACACAAAATGATAACTGCAAATCCATGTTTCTCTGCTGGAGTCGAGTTGTTTCTGTGAATTGTAGCGATACATTTGCTTCTTTTTTCGGCAGTCTTTAAATATATACCTCAGGTTTTGTGTCAAAGCTATTTGTACAGTCAATCACAAAGCTCTTTTCCGTTTTGGATGTGTTTTTTGTGTTTTTCGCGGCATTCACGCTGAAAACCAATGCTGCCGCTCAGTCTTTTGCCACTTAGCGGGCGTGACCGCAGTCGTAACGGTCGACGGTGACGTCACGTGCATAAACCTGATCGTTCCAAGATGACTTGAACAAACCGCTGTTTTTATAGCTATTAATTTCTCTAATTATTTTTTTGTTTTTAAATGTTTTTTTATATTATGTCTTACATTCACAATTCGAAAGAAAGAAAAAATATTTTGTTCTACTGGCTCAGGAATGTCACATGACCGACACAACCGCTTTACAATTAAGCTCCGCCCCTTTCTGGTTTTCAGTCGTTTGTAATTTCTCGTCTAGTCAGTTATTCTTCTACGTCAGAAGCTTCAGCACTCTGGCGAAACTTTCAACGACTGTTGGAGGAGTTTTCTGTGCGGGAGCTGGAGATTTATTATATCCGAGCAGCGGATGAACATCTAAGTATTATGAGAAGCTTATCTACTAGTATTTAAACTCAGGTGATAAATCATTAGCATGATATGTAAAGTAAATATTAAATTATAACAGAGTTTGACATGATTTTTAGTACCGCATCGAGTTCCAGTAGGTTGACCGGCGTCTCCTCAACATGACATTTGTGATTCAACTTGAATGAATGAATATTTACGATTCGAAAAATATCTGAACGCGGTTGAATCGAGTGAAAATGGGTGATGAATCAAAGTCAATGGACGGAGAGGTGAATGATAATAACTATTTCTCAAAAACAGCCGTAACTGATGCTGAGGTGAGTTTTGAACATAACAGACCACAGCCGGAAACACGTTTATATAAAAAGAGATGGATTATAGTGTGTTTATTCAGCTCATATTCGCTGTGTAACTCATATCAGTGGATTCAATACGGAATCATCAACAATATCTTCATGCGCTTCTACAGTGTGGACACTTTCACCATTGACTGGATGTCCATGATATACATGTTGACGTACATTCCTCTCATTTTTCCCGTCTCGTGGCTCTTGGATAAAAAAGGTCTGAGGGTCATCGCGCTCGTGGCCGCAGCTCTGAACTGCGCGGGCACGTGGATCAAGGTGGCCAGCGCGAGACCGGACCTTTTTCCGGTGACATTTTTGGGTCAGTTCACGTGCTCCGTGGCTCAGGTGTTTATTCTCGGGATGCCCTCGCGCATCGCATCGGTGTGGTTCGGGTCGGATGAGGTGTCCACTGCGTGCTCCATCGGGGTCTTCGGAAATCAGGTGGGTTTCAAAAGAATAATAATAATATTATTGCGCATTTAACTGTACTGGACTGTGAAAATTAAAGCGGAAGTGTGTAATTGCTGCGCCACTAGCGGCATTAAACGTAATTACAAAAATAATGACTGTTTCCACACAGGTATCCTGAACACTCCCCTATTGCTATTGGTCAGAAAACATAGTCCCGCCCCCACTCCCTCGTCATTGGTTGAGCCATTGTTGTGCTAAGTGGAGATTTCTCATTTGAGTCTAAATAAAGTCTTTATTTTTCATCGGCTAGGGGTTTTCAAACTTTTTAATGCCACGGACCTCCAGATGATCCTCTTACGAGGGACCCCATTCCTAAAATATAAAATGCAACTATAAATATCAACGTATACAGTAAAAATACTATGAATATGTGTAAAATATTATCTGGAAAATATATAAATATTAAAATTTCCTCACAACCTTTCTTTTATAGCCTTTTATCACTTTTAGCAAACATATAATGCTCTCTAAAGACTTGCTCTTTTTATACAGAGAAACCTTGAAGCTTGCGCTCTAATGCAGCTTTATATTACTTATTCACTCTATATGATGAAATATATTTAAGATTCAATATCTCTGAATAAAATTTAATCTTAACACTATCATAAGGCCACCTAGAGTATGTGATTTTTGCATGTCTGTGGTTTCAGTTTTTGGTTTCTACATATTTTGTAAATTTAGAATAAATTTTAGTATGAAAGTTAAATTGAATTGGTTCATACGTAGATTTCACAGACAAATTTGTGCATACGCACATTTAATGAGTAAGACCAATCCCAGCAAACATTTGGACATTTAATGACCGCTGAAAAGACATCCCTCCGACACGTCCCGTCATGGTTGAAAAATAGTTCAAAAATGAAATTTAAACAGACGTCTTTGACGTTTCGTTATTACATAATATAATTAATGAACTATTATATATTAAACTACACATAGCTAAAGGTCAAAGTAACAATTATACATGCAACCCCAGAGAATTGTAGACAGATATAAATGTATCTGAATGCATTTTTAGGAAATTTTCTGTTACATATTTTTACCGATTTAATGCCGTCCAACTGCGACTATTTTTGACCAGGGACACGACATTGCCGTCGGACACATATTTGCTGGGATTGATGTTTTTAAAAGAAGTTTCGTCTGCTCACCAAGGCTACATTTATTTAATTAAAAACACAGTAAAAAACAGTAATATTGTGAAATATTATTACAATTTAAAATAACTGTGTACTATTTAAACATATTTGACAAAGTAATTTATTCCTGTGATGCAAAGCTGAATTTTCAGCATCATTACTCCAGTCTTCAGTGTCACATGATCCTTCAGAAATCATTCTAATATGCTGATCTGCTGCTCAAGAAACATTTATGATTATTTTCAATGTTAAAAAAAAAAATGTGTACTTTTTTTTTTTTCAGGATTCCTTGATGAATAGAAAGTTCAAAAGAACAGCATTTATCTGAAATACAAAGCTTCTGTAGCATTATACACTATCGTTCAAAAGTTTGGGGTCAGTAAGAATTTTTATTTTTATTTTTTTGAAAAGAAATTAAAGAAATGAATACTTTCATTCAGCAAGGATGCATTACATCAAAAGTGGCAGGAAAGACATTTATAATGTTACAAAAGATTAGATTTCAGATAAACACTGTTCTTTTGAACTTTCTATTCATCAAATAATCCTGAAAAAAAAATATTGTACACAAATATTTTGTACAATTGTACACATTAAATGTTTCTTGAGCAGCAGATCACCATATTAGAATGATTTCTGAAGGATCATGTGACACTGAAGACTGGAGTAATGATGCTGAAAATTCAGCTTTGCCATCACAGGAATAAATTACTTTGTCAAATATATTTAAATAGTACACAGTTATTTTAAATTGTAATAATATTTCACAATATTACTGTTTTTACTGTATTTTTAATTAAATAAATGTAGCCTTGGTAAGCAGACGAAACTTCTTTTAAAAACATTAAAAATCTTAGTGGTTCCAAACTTTTGGACAGTACTGTGTATATATATATATATATAATTTTTTTTTTTTTTTTTTATGCTATTTTTCTCAAAACCTTTTATGGGCTCCTGAAACCCAGTTTGAAAACCTCTGTTATAAGCCAAGAAAAATGGAGAACGAGCACAGGATGAAACAATAATGTTGAATCAATGCCAGTGATGTTTAATGTGCAACCACATAATTGCATGACAGTCTTAAGTGTCCTAGACAACACAGTGTGGCCCATATCCGGCCCACATCCAGTACATGTGGATTACATGCGGACCAGATGTGGGCCGGATCTGGGCCCACACTATTGTTGCTGTAAGGGAAGGCCATTGCTAGCAAGTGCAATTTTAAAAGCACAACTATTTTTGCAATTAAGTAAAGCTGGAAGTGCTGCATTTGTGTACTTGTGTTCAGTATGTAGGCCATGCACTGCTTTGTTTTGAACCTCACAGATGTCCGTGTTCCTTTCAGTTGGGGATTGCCATTGGCTTCCTCGTTCCACCAATACTGGTTCCAAATGTGGACGATCTGGACGAGTTAGCGTCTCACATCAGAGTCATGTTCTACATCACGGCGGGTGTGGCCACATTCTTGTTTGTGTTGGTTGTCATCGGTAAGTGCAAATGTTAGTTATACTAATATCACAATATTGTTCTGTTCCAAAACACAGTGAGCTGCTTACTTAGGGAGTATTTTAAAACATGTTCCTGACATGAAGGTTGTTCCAAAAGATATACAAATTCACCTAAAAAATTATGTCTTCAGTTACTCACTCTCATGTCGTTCCAAACCCATAAGACTTTCCTTCATCTTCTAAACACGTGAATATTTTTTAATGAAATCTGAGAAATTTCTGTCTGACAGTTCAAATTAAATGCCTAAATTAAGTCTCTTCATCATTTTGTCTCTTCAGAAGACAATCACTCAGATTTCATTAAAAATATCCTTGTGTTCTAACTTGGATGAACAAGTTTTACGGGTTTTGGATGACATGAGAATGACTAAATGATGACAGAATTTAAATTTTTGGGTGAACCATCCCTTTAATTCTGATGCATTATATCTTCTTTTAGCCAAAACAATGCATGTGTCCTTAACAGAAAAGACAATCCTAGAATGTATTGTGAAGTATTCAGAGAAACATAAATCCCAGATAGCAAATAATGCAAGAGAAATTAAAATAGATTATTGCTTAAGTATTGTGCAACTATCTTACAAAACAACTGATTAATATCAATACAGTGATTCTGTCTTAAAAGAGTGTTTCTTAAAAATTTATATACATAGTAATAAATAAATTAGTTATTTTGGTAGTCTGCTTGTACGAGTATAAACAGAGTATGTTAGTGCTTGTTGATGATTATCTGACCTTTAGCACAAATGACAAGATGAAGGGGAAATGAGATAATTTTCTTTCCTTTTTTTTAAACGTATTTTGTTCACTCTTAATATCCTCTTTGTTTCAGCCTTTTGTAAAATGCTGAGCTTCCCATTTTTATCTTGACATGACCATAAAACCTCCTGTCACATTTTGAGGAACACTCACATGCATTCAGTTCTGCTCTCACAAGCAAAAATATTTGTCTAGACAATAAAAAGAAGAAAATCACAAGATATTAGCATGGCTTAAGGTCGCCCAAAAACATACTCTGCCTCATGTCATTCCAAACATGTATGACTTATTTTTCCATGGAACACAAAAGGAGGTCTTTAAGTCTGTCTGTTAAGTCATCATATGGTGCTTTTTGTCATTTTTGGAGCCCCCTTCCTTATTTTAATCGTATATCAATGAACACCTGCTAACATTTCCTTTGTGGTCCATGAAAGAAAATAAACTAATGCAACCTGCAACAACATGATGGTGAGTTATGATCACATACATTTTATTTTTAGGTGAACTGTTCTCTTAATTTCCCTTAAAATAAACAGTTTAGCTGGACTGTTATTTAATTCTTTATTAAAGAACAAGCCCAGCAGGTTCTAGTGTTTCTGTCTAATAGTTCTACAGCTCAAATCTGGCTGCAGAGGTTATAATTTCTAGTGCTTGTTTGATAAAGCAAATATGACAGAGTTCAGTCACCTGCAGCTTTGGGGACAGCAGGCTAAATTTTTACTCAAACACAAATATTCCCAGATGTCATAACATGGTGAATTCCTTCAGCCATATTTCCACTCAAATGCACAACTGGCCTTTATTTCATTCTTTAGAATTTAAGAATTTTTTTCTTTAACTTTTTAAATGATTTAAATGATCAAACATATTAGCTTTGTGCCAAAACCTCACCATCTTGGATGAATGTTTTCCAATGCATTCTGGGATTGCCTGAAAATACAGTGATTCTCTCTTAAGAGTGTATCTTAGAAAGCTTTGCCAAAAAGAGTGTATCTTAGAAGGCTTTATTTTGCTGCCTATATTTTGTTACAGCCTTCTTGTCTTTTTTTATTTATATTAATTTATATTATGATGGTATCATTTTAGTATTATTTATTTACTATTATAGAATTTATTCATATTTTGAATTAGTTTTAATTTAAACATTTTTAGTTTAAAATTATTTAGTAAATTTGTTATTTGATCCTTTTACGTTATTTTGTTATGCATCATTTTTTATATATATATATTTCTATTTATATATGTCTATATTTTATTTATATTTCTAGCTTTAACTTAATTTTCAGTTTTAGTCATTTTAGTACTTCAACTTACTTGTTGCATTTAGTTTTTCATTGAATATTTAATTTTTATTTAAATGTCAGAAAAAACTATTTACAGTTTAGTTTTCATTAACAATAAGCTTGAGAGCTGTAGTGTCCAGTTACACATGAAACTGAACTCAGATCAGTGCTGAAAAGTTTTGGTGATTGGACAAGTTTGTGTTTTATGTTCTTGTCAGTGTTTCAGGAGCGTCCGGAGATCCCTCCCACCCATGCTCAGGCCGCAGCTCGGCAGATATCTCCGGAGAGCTACTCGTATACAGCCTCCATCTTCAGACTGCTCCGCAACAAAGCCTTCATCCTCCTCGTCATCACTTACGGTAAATGTCACTCTACGCACAACAGAGCCATTCAGAGCCTCAAACTGGGGTTCATTATGCTTGCTGCCATTTAAACACAGTCATAGTGTGTTACTGAAAACATTAAAATGAATAGTTCCATAGTGCAGTGTGCTAAAGTATGCATGTCTATTTCTGTTGCTCATACTTGGGCTTTGTGATTTGAACATGCTCCTAACACTAATTAATACATTTCAGCACATAATTTGTCCTGCTACAGACATAAATGATTCCTCAGATCATGCACGTGCAGTTATTTACAGTCATAGTCACATGGTGCACTATAAAATGCAAAAACAATTCTGTAGTCTTACACTGAAGGGACTTCCTTAAGTGCTAGCTCACCCAAAAATGAAAATTCTGTCAATAATTACTCACCCTCATGTCATTCGACAACCGTAAAACTTTCGTTCTTCTTTGGAAGACAAATATAATAATTTGTTAATATACTACATTAGCACTGCACAATGGGTCCATGATCCATCTGCACAGTGCACAAATATACACACACACCCCTGTGTAACACTGGCGCTGGAAACATTTAACCTGGCTGAACATTGACAGAAATAATCCTGCAGGAATGCAAAGCTCTTTATGTCTTTACAACTGCTTCAGAAATGTGAAGACATTTACTGCTTACTAGATACACATCAAATCAATAGTCTGAAACAAGACTTTTTCAGCAGGCTTTTTTAAATGCTTTTTTATGTTTTTAACTTCATCTGTCTTTCTTCAGGGCTGAATGTTGGCTGTTTCTATGCTGTCAGTACGCTTCTCAACCGAATGATCATTGAGCACTATCCTGTAAGTCCCTCCGGCTGTCCAACCAATCATGAAAGCCCATGACCTGCACTCAATACACATAACTCAAGTGATTCCAGTGATGTTTAACTTCATCTTTAGCATTATTGGTGAAAGTGTTTGTGGGTTTCCATTCTTACATTCATTCCATAATCCAGAAGAACTGATCTTAGTCTGACATATTCTGGTAAAACAGATAACGTATTTAAAAGTTTACTCTGGTTTTAACAGGGAGAGGAGGTGAACGCCGGCAGGATCGGCCTCACCATCGTGATTGCTGGCATGGTGGGTTCCCTCATCTGTGGAATCTGGTTAGACCGATCTAAGACATACAAGTAAGAGGCTCTTAACAAAGAAATGTCCTTCAGGCAGTGACAGTGCTTGATAAACATTTGTCTTCATTCCTCCTTGAAGAGAAGTGTGTTATTAAGTCCTTCCCTCCTGTGAGTCTGTTCATATGCTTTGTTTTAGTGTGTTTTTCCAGGTGTTTGCCTCTTTGACTTAGACCTCAGTGACCCCGTGACTTTTTGTTTAAGTGCATTTGACCCTCTCGCAGCATGTCTTCCCCTCCTGGGTACTGTGATGTTTCTTTCGTTCAGCTTTGTTTATATTTATTACCATGTACCACTCTCACACTACTGAACAGAAATATCAGATTATTAATACAATTAATGGGCGTATCTTCAACTTCAGGCCTTTTGTGTTACTGGAGTGAATTTTTATTAAAAAAGGTTTTTGCTTTTTTTAAATGCCTTTGATGTATACACTACCATTCAGAATTTGTGGTCAGTAAGCTTTTTTTAATGTTTTTGAAAGAAGTCTCTTCTACTCACCAAGACTTCATTTATTCAATCAAAAATACAGTAAAAACAATAATATTGTGAAATATTTTTACAATTTCAAATAACCAGTTTTCTATTTGAATATATTTTAAAATGTAATTTATTTCTGTGATCAAAGCTGAATTTTCAGCATCATTACTCCAGTCTTCAGTGTCACATGATCCTTCAGAAATCATTCTAATATGCAGATTTGATGCTCAGAAAACATTTTTTACTATTATTATTATTGTTGAAAACAGTTGTGCTGCTTCATATTTTTGTGAAAACCATGATAATTTTTTTATAGGATTCTTTCAATTCAATTTAATGCATCCTTGCTGAATAAAAGTATTCTTTTCTTAAAAAAAAAAAAAAATCCAGAACGATCAAAAAAGATCCAGACATTCCATATTTTTAAGATCGAAATCCTTTAGAAAAATATTCAATTTTTAAAGTAGATCTTAACAAAGAGTCAAGCAATCATAAATTATTTCAGTTTTTAGTATGTGAAAATTATTAATATATTTTGTTACACAAATTATGATTGTCCCACAGTTGTGGCATCATTTCCACCAAAACCAGCTATTTTAACCCGAACAACTAATTTTTTTTTGCTAATAGTTGAAGAAACACCCAGATATTAGCAGATGCTGTTTAACTAAAGAACCTTAAATGGTATTTCTGGTTCTGTATTTGCAGCTACTATGAATGATATGATCAGACTCACTTGTTCAATAGTAGGACATGTTGGATCCTAATGGAGGATTTGACCTGTGTCCCATGTCTCTGTTGTGTGATGTCTCCACAGACAAACCACTCTAGCTGTGTATCTGATGTCCCTTGTGGGTATGGTGATTTATGCTTTTACCTTGGATTTGGGTCACCTGTGGGTGGTCTTTATCACAGCGGGAACCCTCGGGTATGAGAAGATTTCATTGTTGTTCACGCTATGCATGGCCAGATAAAATTTGCAAATAAAAATATCTTTTGTAATTTTTTTATTTTTTTTTTATTTGAAAAACCAAAAGTTTTGCCCAAAACCTTTTTGTTTGTGTGTTACAGGTTCTTTATGACGGGTTATCTTCCTCTCGGTTTTGAGTTTGCCGTCGAGTTGACTTACCCAGAGTCTGAGGGGACGTCTTCAGGGCTTCTAAACTGCTCTGCACAGGTCTGTGTGTGATATTTATAAAATAAATTAACAAATTAATTACAAAAATAAATGAATAAAAGACTAGTGAAATAAACATCCATATAGATTACATGAGCAATAAGGTACGAAAATTAAAGGTGAATGATGGAGACATAACACCAGCAGGGGTCACTCATAGTTGATAACAAAAATAAATGGTTAGTTTTGCTGAAATACATAAAAAATATACTGTCAAAACTGTTCTAAGTATTATATTGCTAAAGCCGGGCTCAGACTACAGGAGTTTTTAAATCCTAACCGATTATGAAATCTGTTTGCATCACGCCCATAAGAAGAATCTTTACAGATTGTCTTCTCTCAAATCTCAAACATGCGCACACTACAAGACTTAAATCATGGCCCATCACACACTACAAGATATTATTACGATTATCATGCCAAAGGGAGCACCTCACGTGATCCCACAAAGAAGTGAATGAAAACAAAATGAATATTATCTGTTCCTCAGCAAGAACTGGAAGTGAGATTTTAACTGCCCATTTTAATATCTTTTAACAGTAGTATAGACTAGCTAATGTTAGACTCAAGGTATAAAATGTTTAGTATCTCATCTCAGCATGTTTGCGTTAGCTTATAGCAGATTTCTACATTGATCCTGTAAGTTCAAAACTGAGGCGATTTCTCCTCAGCTCTTCTCTTTGTACGTTTTCATTAGATTTTAAAGGAGTTGTACAATAATACACAGATCTTTTCAGTGAAGCGGTCATAGTCATGCTTAAATAAAATAAAACACGGCTACTGACCAGCAGCAAGGAGCAGAACTAGATTTTTATGTTATTTTATAGAGTTTATTTGCAGTTACCAACAATCCTAATAAACGTTGTGTTTCTTACTGCAGGTATTTGGGATCATATTCACGATCTGTCAGGGGAAAATCATGGATTCCTTCAATACACTGGCTGGAAATCTCTTCCTGTGTGCGTTCCTGCTGATAGGAACCTTCATTACAGGTGCAGATCGCTCAGTGCTCATCTACCTGACTAGTTGTTCCTCTTTAATTCAGTGTTGAGTTTATACTTGAGGAATTGTGAAACTGCTTTGTATTTTTTACTCTGGACCTATGAACTGTAGTTGTTTTAAAATGTTTTGATTCCTGGTGCTTCTTGGAAAGCATTCTATTGAAATTCATGCTGCATGAATGACATTATGAAAGCTACGGTGTCCTCTAAAGTTTCAGTTAATGTATGAGCTATTAAACACACAGAAAAAAAAACACTGGACTGAGTAAATATAGAATAAGCTACAAAATCCTTCAGGGTACAAACACAAAACTTTTAATCAAATGATTGAACTGTGTTCTCAGGACAAGGGTGGCAAATTGTCACATTTTAAATGTTATAAAATTATACAACACGTTAATTACAATAGTAATGTTCACTGTGGTTATTTAGATTGTTCTTATGTATAATTGAAATACTTCCTAGTTAATATTCAACAAACTTTACAGGCAATAAGAGTTCATGTGGAGAAATTATACAGTCCTTCATATAACATTGATGCGTAGAGGTACAAAGTTTTTACTTTCTCTGTTAACAATGAATGAGATCTCAAAAGTCCAACCAGAATTATCTTCCACGTAAACTTAGCCAAACCCACTGATGGGTCATCATGGATGTGTCACCCATGGGAATTAAACCTAATAATTATAATAATTATTATTTTGCAATGCATAAAAATATACTTGTATAAAAAAATTAAAAATCTTATTTCTTTCTTTTGTTTTTTGGAACTAAATATGATCTGGACAGGTTCTTTGAGGGATTCATCCATTTATATTTACAAATTAAATTGCTGATTGGATAGACTAGAGCACACAGGATACATTAGTCATCTTTAGCAGATAGTCTGTGAATGTTAAAGCTGTTGTAATGCATGTCTCATGTTTCTGTTCTTTATCTCAGCCTGTATTAAGTCAGATCTGCGCAGACAGTTGGCAAATCAGCAAGCACTGGCAGCTGTAAGTATCAAATCAAACCTGCAAAACAGTAACACATTTACACCGGCCCTCCATCTCTCCTCTATAACACAAGCAGATTAACACTATATGAGATATATTTGTGATAGAAAGCAGATTAAAATTTCTTAAACTAATGAAATTTCTGTCATTAATTACATTAATCCTCATGTTGTTTGAAACCCGTAAGACCTTCGTTCATCTTTGGAATACAAATTAATAAATTTTTGATGAAATCTGAGGGTTTCTGAACCACACATAGGCTGCAACATCATTACACCTTTTGAGGTCCAGAAAGATATTAAAGTCATCGTTAAAATGGTCCATGTGACTGCAGTGGTTCAACCTCTATATTATGAAGCGACAAGAATACTTTTTGTGCCCAAAAATAAAACAAAAATAATGACTTTATTCAACAATTTTATCTCTTCCCTGTCATTCTCGTATGCTTTTGGCATAGTAAACGCAGTTCAGAGTTTCCAGGTTCTGCGTCAGAACGCCAGCTCATTATTGGCCGGCTCCTGCGTCAGCATCACATGCATGCATAGTGCTGCTCACATGTACAGCGTCGACCAATACAGAGCCCATGTTCGGACGTAAACACAGAAGCACTGCACTGCGTTCCCTACGTCAAAAGCGTATTATATTAGTATATTAAAAGTATTCTCGTCGCTTTATAAGATTAAGGTTGAACCACTATTTTAACAATGTCTATTGTACCTTCCTGGACCTCAAAAGTTGCAATAACGTCGCTGCCTATGTGTGGTTCAGAAACCCTCAGATTTCATCAAAAATATCTTAATTTGTGTTCTGAAGATGAACGAAGGTCTTACGGGTGTGGAACGACATGAGGGTGAGTACTTAAAGACAAAAATTCATTTTTGGGGGGGGGGACTAACCCATTAAAAGGGACCTATTATGCCCCATTTTACAAGATGTAAAATAAGTTTCTGATGTCCCCTGAGTGTGTATGTGAAGTTTTAGATCAAAATACCTCACAGATAATTTTTTATAGCATGTTAAAATTGCCACTTTTAGTGGTTGAGCAAAAACGAGCCGTTTCAGTGTGTGCCCTTTAAATGCAAATGAGCTGCTGCGATCGGCCTAAGAGCGCGGAGCATTACGAGCTGATTCTCCAGTGACAGGATTCAGTCAGGACGCACAATAATGTCAGAAACTGTGAATATATGCTGCATGGAGATAGATCAGGTATAGTTTAGTTAAATTACGGTTATAACTTATATTGTCTTCTTGTTTTTATCCTCTATATTAGTACAAGCCGGTTGTACCACCTTGAATGATGGCCAAAACTATACAGATGAGTTTTATAACATTTATTGTACTTTACACAAAATATGAAGCATCCGTTTTCACTCTAGAAAATCACTGTAGAGCTTAATAAAACAGTGCAAGTGTGCATCAAAATATTATCCATAAGCTCTCTCTTTTCCCTTGTATTATCATTACCAACATACACAGCGAAGTACACAGAAACACTTGTTAAAACTAACAGTAAACAAATATATAAAGACCTTATGCCTTTCGGGTGGTGCTTAATAAAATTTATACCCGTAAATGAACTGTAATAAAGTGCTCTCACCTTCATTACTGCCGTATCCAGTATCACTCTGGAGACTGTAATCTGGATCACGAACAGTTTTTACTTGTATATCCTTGAGTAGCATATTTTTAGGACAGTTTCTGTTTTGTATTGTCCCTTTGTATTGATATATTTGTTCACTAAGCAGTCCGGTGTGAAAAGATTTGCGCAGACATACTTGAATTTCGGCAGAACTGTGGGAGCATTTTCCTGGAAAACCAAGTTAATCCACCTCGTTTTCAGCAGCTCAGATTTCGGGAGTAAATGAAGAGAGCTATGTGGATTAATCCATCCAGCTGCAGAACACCTAAAACGCTTGGGAGACATTCTCGTCAGTGCAGCAATGGCTGACTGGCTGTGAACGCGCTCAGGGCGGGTCTGTGTTCAAATGTCAGTGTCTGTCAACATTCGTGGGCGGGGCCTGTGGCTTTTGCGACCTCACACTGCCAGGGATCTGGAAACGGCTTGTTCTGAGACACTGATTTATGATTTATGGGGATTAAAAAAAAGGAGTGGGTGGATTTTTATCACTATAGGGTGGCTGCGTACACACACTGCCAACATACATTTATGTCCAAACAAAAGTGAATTTTGCATAATAGGTCCCCTTTAAGGTTTACATGACCAAGTTCATGTTTTGTGTTTTATGAAAATGTATGTCTCTTGTTTGGCTGATGAACTTTTTAAAGCCACTAACATGTACTGATACTAGAGAAAATGACTCTCCTGTTGTTTCTGTGTTGTTGTGTTTTAACCTGATCTCCAGTGCTTTCACTCAGTCGACTGTTGAATGTGTTCATTAGATGTTCGTTGTAGTTTATTAGCTTTTGTTTCAAAGGTTTACAGCAGGAATGTGACCGCGTTCCTGCAGTATTTTCGAGGGTCTTCAGCCCAGCAACTTCTGTGGCGCTTTGAACTTTTTGTGTTGACATTCCAGCCCTGTGAATGGATGATACGCAGGAAATACCGGCCCTATTAACACATTTCATCCTGTTCTTCACTATCACTCCTCTTCATCTTTACATCCTGTATCACGTTCCCTTGTTCCACGCGTCCCATTCGCACTCCAATTTCCCATTATCTAGTTCTGTTTTTACACTCATCTCATTGCCTTTTTCCTCTAATAAATTCTACTTTACAAAAGATTGGGGTCTTTAAGATTTTCAGCATCGTTACTCCAGTCTTCAGTGTCACATGATCCTTCAGAAATCATTCTAATATGCTGATTTGCTGTTCAATAAGTATTTATATAAATTATAAATATTTTAATATCAAAGTTGAAAACAGTGCTGCTTAATATTTTGTGGAAACCATGATACATTTTCAGGATTTTTTGATGGATAGAAAGTTCAAAAGAGCAGCATTTATTTGATATAGAAATCTTCTGTAACATTATAAAGTCACTTTTGATCAATTTAATGCATCCTTGCTGAATAAAAGTATTAATTTACTTTGAAAAAACCTTTGAGTGTTAGTAAAATTGTCCTTCTTCTTTCCACTCATCCCGTCTTCTTTCTGCTTATGTTCACAACCACCACTCATCTCATCCCTCTTTTTCTACTCACCCTTTCCAACTTTCATCTTATCCCATTGTATTCCATTCATCCCGAACTGGATTTTTTTTAACCCAAACTGTTTCTCCTCTGCTCGTTTTGTTCCCCAATTTCTGCTCATCTTGTTCTCTGTTGTCATTTAACATCTGTTCAACTATACTCGTGTTCACAGAGCAGTGTGTTTGCGTGTGTGTGTCTACAGGCAGCGTTGGGCAGGACAGACGTTCAGGATCACAGTGGGACGTCTCTCCTCCCCTCCTCACACATGTGATCAATCAATCACTGCCTGATTTTATTGCTCACTGTGGTTCAGGTATGGGTGGCACATGTGATCAGCCGCTCGATGATCACACACTTGATGAACTTCATTTTAATTATCGCTTATAAATTGATTCAGATGTGCTTTTGATTCTCAGTGTGTCCAGTCAGAGTCCAATTTTAATGATTTTTGTCTGCTCTATCTGAACGCTTCGCCCTTGAGCTGTTGTGTGTGTGTGTGAGTGTGTGTTAACTATAGCATGGTCTGCACTAACATTTAACCTCCATTTAATCTACTAACACACTAACTTTCCTCCAGTGGATGTGTGCATGAATGCCATCAGGGGGCGCCGTTTCACTGTGATATTTATTACTAATGATGTGTTTTGTGTTTGTAGGGCCATTTGGAAACATCACCAGCACAAGCTTTTGAAGCCAAACTCTAATGTGAACATGGAACGGATTGTGTAGCATTTGTCATTTTTGTTTGACACTGTTTATCTTTTATAGTTTGTAACCAGCCTTGAATTTTGCCTGAGTTCTTTTGTGACATTTGAATCAGGATGTATTATGTGTGTTTGTGTGTTTACTTGTATTGTGTCTAGCCATTATAACAGCCAGGGATTGATTGAGAAGTCTTTGTTTGTTTGTTTCATATGGTGTGATCATTTGTGTTTAATTGATCACTAATCATCTCATTAGGACATATTCTAATTTTAAACTAGTTTATCAATTTCTGATTTAAATTATTATTGTTAACATTTTTCTTTTTATGAAAAAATTATATTTAAAAAAAAATCTGCAATGAAACCCATTGGAACGTGGAATGTTTCAGTATTATTTTAACTTGATATAAACCAAATCCTTTCCAAATCTATGCAGTAATATGTAATGAATAACTGTTTCAGTATTTTTTATACAGTTGTTTTGTATTTTGACCCTACTTAAAGTACTATAAGTCCATCTAAACAAATTGTAATGAATAAAATGACTCTAACATCTAAAGCGCTTTTCTGTTATATTATTTGTTTTATTTTTTTAAGTGTTAAAAAGTAAAACATTTGTAGCAGAATTTTTGTATTCATAATTATACAAAATGTTATATATATATATATATATATATATATATATAATATATATATATATATATATATATATGCATATGTAAGCAATAAGGTACTGGAGGCTGTGCTGTAAGATGAGTAAGTCACTGCTGAAGGGCGTTGTTAGGCATGACGCGAAGTGCCTGCAACCCCTTCAGCCGTGACTTATTCATGATACAGCACTAGCCTCGAGTGCCTTATTGCTTTTATAAAACGGTTACCACACAATACAAATATTAAAGCCAAAAATGTGTATCAGTGCAACTTTCACTAAGTTAACTTTCACTAAAAGCCTTCCTTCCTCCGGAAAAAATACTCCCTAAACCGTGAACAGCAACAGAAGTTACATTATTACGCCATTAGATGGCGGCAAAGACTGTCAGTCAGTAGCGAAGCCTTTTGTACTGAAAAGACTGAATTGTTGTGAACATGGAACAAGACGAAACTGACAAATGCTTTGACTATCGCTGTCAGTAATGGGAAAACCCCTTAACCGTTAAAAGGACAAGATAATACATCGGACATTTAAACAGATTTTTTATAACGAACATAGGACTGACCTGAAGGAAAATGCTAAATCTGAATGCAGGTATTAAACTCGCTCACTCGATCTCTTTCTCACAATACTCTTCTACATAATACAGTAAGCTTCAATGAACAATATAAATAAAGAACAAACAGTTTACGTTGCTGAGAGTGGTCGCTAAGGGTGTTGTGTAGTGATACACAGTGAAGCGGTCGTAGCTTTGTTTTATTGTGAATAAAACACAGCTATAAATCAGAATCAAGGACAGGAACTAACCATTTTATATATATATATATATATATATATATATATATATATATATATATATATATATATATATATATATATATATATAAAATTTGTATACATAAATATGACAAAGCTCTCTCAAATGAGTATCCATAAATATTTTAATGCAGTGAACATTGCAGAAAAAGTGTCAGCATTTATATGACAGCATTTATGATATATGTAAAAAAGACATCTTATTTCACAATTTTATAACAGCATTTAATATATTTATCAAACTGTATAATTATTTTAAGTAGCAAAATTAAAAAAGAACCAGCAGTAATGTCGTACACATTCCAAACAAAGTAAAAAAAGCTTAACATTTTTACTCATTTAACGACTTTTCTTAGACAAGTGCATTTGAAAGGGCATTTCAGATAAATGAGGCAGCAGTAGCAGCCTGTTCTCTTTGATAGTCTGTCTGAGCTCCCTGTGGTTTGTGCGGAGGTATTTATTCATCCAAACTGCAATGCGTGTTCACGTGTTTGTTTGGGTGCTCGTGACTGAAGCCCAGTGTGATCAAGTCCTCATCGTTGGCCTGCTGTTCTAAGGCACCTTCAGCTGTTTGATTGTCTGCATGTGTCATCGTTACCAATACACAAGCATTTGAGGCACACCTGTCAGAAGAACAACAGGACAAGAATACAGCACAGCACTGGAACATCACCTCCGTGGAATGTGGTGAGTAAATAAAATGGAATAATTGCAGAGGAATCATGTGGATTTGTGGACTCTGACAGTCTGTGTTATATTCACACCGTCTTCATGGTCTCTAACACTGTACCGACGACATTACGTTATAAAAATCTATCGATAATGCACAAGCAAACCATGTAAAATTGTAAACCGCAAAGTACAGGCACCTCAGTAGATTGTACCACAAAGGAAAGCATTTAAAGGGTTAGTTCACCCAAAAATAATGTCATTAATTACTCACCCTCATGCCGTTCCACACCCATAAGACCTTTGTTAATCTTCAGAACACAAATTAAGATATATTTGTTGAAATCCGATGGTTCCGTGAGGCCAGCAATGACAATTCCTCTCTCAAGATCCATTAATGCACTAAAAATATTTAAATCAGTTCATGTGAGTACAGTGGTTCAATATTAATATTATAAAGCGACGAGAATATTTTTGGTGCGCCAAAAAAAACTAAATAACGAGTGATGGACGATTTCAAAACACTGCTTCAGGAAGCTTCGGAGCATAATGAATCAGCGGTTCGGAGCACCAAAGTCACATGATTTCAGCCGTTGGCAGTTTGACACACGGTCCGAATCATGATTCCATACGCTGAGTGTTTTTAGTACCTTTATGGATCTTGAGAGAGGGAATGTCATTGCTCAGGACTCACTGAGCCATCGGATTTCATCAAAAATATCTTAATTTGTGTTCTGAAGATTAACAAAGGTCTTAAGGGTGTGGAACGACATAAAATGAAATTGTCATTATTATTTGGGTGAACTAACCCTTTAAGAAACCAGCAATGGAACGATATCTATTTTTATAACTTAAATTATTAATCTTATATTTATATTAATTTCACTTTACAATATGGTCTTACAAATATATATATGGAAAATAAATTCCCCCGTTTTATCGCACATCATATACAAACTCTTAAATATTCATAACAGCGCCAGATCATAAGCCAGTCACATGATGCCATCTGGCCTTCTCGTTGGACGCTTCAGTACATCTACAGGTTTGTTCGACTTGAAGCGGAGCTGCGTAACATCGCTTCAAATTGAACACGCTCACATCTGAGTTCATTATTGTCCTCGTCCTTAAAGGGACAGTTCACAAAAAAAATGCAAAATCTGTCATCATATACAAACCCATAGAATTTTACGCGGACGAAACGAGGCTTGGTATGTTCTGTAATTATCAAAACTGTTTTATGGAATTTTTATCTATTTAAATTTTTATGGAAAGATTTTTCGTCATTACTTAAACGGCAAAAATTAAAATGGCGCTGCTCTGGCGAAAATCTATAACATTTCAGCAATTAAGAAAGGAAATTACACAGGAATGTTCGGAATGACATGAGGGTGAGTAAATGATGACATAATTTTACTTTTAGGGCGAACTATCCCTCTAAATAAAGCATATTTTTGCTATCCATAGGACACTTTCCCTCTTAAGTAATAATCCTCTTTATAATAACTATTGATTGACATATACATATCAACACAGCTCTTCCTAGAACTTTGATAAGTTCTCATTAGGTAACTTGTAGCTATATTTGTTAAATATTAATGATTGCATTTATCGCTTGAGTTGAACTGTAACAGATGATTTGGTGTATTGCTCTTTGAGCACATTTTGATAATCACCAATTACTAAAGAGATGCTTTAAACACTGATATCTAAAGTAATACTTCAGTGCCTGAGAGATATCATGTCATTATGTGATGTCTGTGATACATGACAGCAGAATTAATTCATTAAGGCAAACTAATATTTCAGAAAGATAAAATCGTAATTTTTGTGGTACATTCTCTCTTAATGAGAAAACATGATCCTCTTCAGCATTTTAAAATCACAAAATTCATATCCGTCTCCTTTGTTTTTCTCAAAAAATGGCTCATTATTGATATACAGGTAGTAAAACCTGATGTTCAAGTTGTTTTTCTGCATTTAAACAAAACTTTTTCAGTTCTTTCTGAAGTATGTTACTGGCCTCTGGAATTATGTATCATCACATCTGTTCTGTCCTTCAACTCTGTCCCAATAACACTGATAACAGCAGTGAATCAAGCACAATCCGTGATACACCAGCAGGGAAAGATCAAGATTCTGTTCTGGATGCGTCACAGTTCAGAAGGTGTAATAATAAAGTCAGCACAAATACTCAAACGCACACATGAGCGTTGACCTTGAGTGTTCTCACAGCTCTTCAGTTCTTCCTTCTTCTGAGGGTTTTATTAAGGCATCCACTGCACCGAGATCCGCTCATATGTGGACGTATGTTGGGAAAACATAAGGCAGAATATTAATATCTTTATATTGATATGCAACCTGCAGAAAATTTACTCCAATGCTCCATTTTGAGAATGGCTTCTTCGGAAAAAGGAGGGAAGTCTGACCGGCGGCAACCTTCTTTCCACAACAGTTTTTGAGCCACATAAATCCAGATCTGTGCACATCTTACAGTGCTGTGTAAAACTTATTTGGGTCCTGAAAAGGTGAGCTGTGGCCTCTCATCTCTGGGCTCTTGCATTTTGGGGTCCTTCTTGAGGAAAAAGGAAGTTGTAGATTGACGTCACTAACTGGAACAAACCCAACCGGCCCCTGTGAATGAACTGCACAAAAATAAACCAAAAATAATTATTCATCAGGTGAAATTTCTGCCATAGGTGAAAAATGATATTGCATTTAATAATCCAAGCGAGGCGTCATTATTAAACTATCCATTTTATATTTAAAGTCCACATGAGTTGACATTTACAACCCATTTTACTTAAATAATGTGACATATTTCTGTCAGTATGTCAAACTTAATTTTCTCTATCTGCCAAAAAGCAAAGTTGTCTTTAATAAAGCATGCACAATAACACCAGGAGCATCTATTATGAAAGTAAATGGGGTCAATGTTGATCTCATGTTTGTTTTTAAGTGGCAGGTATCTGCCATAAGATGGCGCTGTGGCCTCAAGCTTCACTTCAAACTCCTCCCCTTCCCTCTAAATCCCCCTGATGGACAGTTACAGCGGCCAATCAGCAGTCAGGCCAGCTGTGTTGTAGTTCAGCCTTGACTATTGCAGTATGTTGCATAAGCAACTGCTCTCACTGAAGGCATGCTAGATTTAAAGTTAGATGAACTTATTTAAATTATTCTGACCCATTTATTCTTATTTTGATTGTCATCTTTCAAGTTCTTAAATTATTCAAAGGACCCTTAGGCCATCTGTGAGAACATGAAGTTTCAGTTTTTGATTGTATCTGAGTTCATGACGGCAATTTTCCACAGTCTATAAATCATACAGTCTGCACGTTCATTAAAACATCTCAGTTGTAGCGGCTCAGCATATAACAAAGAGTGTTACTAAAGGTGATACATTTGAGAGTGTGGTCACATGTCTGCTGACGTGGCGTTTTAGTCTGTCTAAAATTAGCTCGCAGTATAAACACACTTCACATCCTCTTTCTGAGCTCATACACAAACTACTGCGGGCCTGGGTAAATGCTGAACACAACTTGCAAACTTTTAAACCCATGATAAATCTAAATGTATCCCTGTTAACAATAATGTAGAGGATGAGAGTTAATATGCCTCTCTAATAAATGTAAAAGTCACTTTGGATAAATGTTAACATAAATAAGTCTCATACATGGAAAATGTTTCCTGTAGCAAAAACCATGTTATTGAACAAGACCACATTGTCTTCATCTGCTGTTTGTAATTTAAAAACTTCTTTAAAATACATCTACAACAAAAACATCTTCCGATGGCCATATTTACATGATAAAATGTGGCACTTCTCAAAGTTATATTTTAACTTTTTATTATATACAACTCTCATATTATTCTTGTTTAACCAAATAAACACTTTTAACTAATCCAATTTTACCACAAACCTTAATTAAAACCAAATAACAATGTTTTTAATAGTTTATAACTAAGTTTGATATATAAACATCATCTAGGTGTTAAACTCCTCCATTATTTACTGAAAGGTTATTGTTGTACTGTATACAGTATGCATATGTATTCATTATGTTAAGTAAATTAGAAATTTGATACAATCTAAGAGAACTTGAGTAAACAGGATGAGCAAACCAATAATGATGTCATCGTTCCCGCTGAGCATTTGCATATGCAGCACTGTAACAACAGACGATGCTGTCATTGCACATTGTGACCGAAACCACTGCAATGAAACCACCGACTCTGTCCACACACCTGTGAAAATCTTTTATCCATTTGATTCACATGGGCCTCTACTAGTCTGATCTGATATTACTCTTACCAGCTGAAGATGTTCCTGCTGAAACTGATCCCCCATTTCACGCAATTTACGTCCAATCTGAATCTCCACGCTAATTCTCATGTCACGTTCGTCGTCTTTTTCTTCTGCTCTTCCTTCGTTGGCCTCTCTTTCTTCGACGTTTTGTACGCCATCCGGGACAGGTTCGAACAGCGCGGGGAAGTGTGCACGAAATCCAGCATTTCCTACAAGATAAAAACAATATTTATAGTTTTATATTGTATACTATTAAAATAATAATTACTACCGATTTAAAGGTTCAGTGTGTAAATTTTAGCAGCATCTAGTGGTGAGTTTACGAATTGCAACCAATGGCTCAGTCCACCGCTCATCCCTCCCTTTCGAAGCACATAGAGAAGCTACGGTGGCCTACACAGGACAAAGATGTCGTCGTCTGAGACAGCAGAGAGTAGCCAGTCAAGCAATGAGGTTTCTTTACGTAGATAAATTAAGAAATTTTAATTTACTAAATTATTCAGTAAACGATATGTTATTGCGAATATTATTAAGCTGCCTCTAAAAACGCCAAAACGTTTAGAGCATTTTGTCCGTTTAGGGCTACTGTAGAAACATGGCGGCGCAAAATGGTGACTTCCATGTAAGTGGACCCACGGTGTGTGTAGATAGAAATGGCTTATTCTAAGGTAATAAAAACATAACGGTTCATTATGTAAGGTCTTTATGCACCACTGAAAACATAGTTATGTATATTATATTGCATTTCTGTCAATAGATCCTCCTAAATAATACACACTGGACCTTTAAGAATGAAAATCAGTAAGTTTAATACAGTTTAGTAGTGTGGTTTAATTTTTAACTTCAGGTTTAAACAAATTTAACGTGATCCAAGGCCAGTAAATAAAAATGCTCAGTGCAAAACTGCCACAGAAAATGCTATTAGATATACATTTTTATTTATTATTTTATTTTTTATCTATTATCTAATTTTTATATATATATATATATATATATATATATATATATATATATATATATATATATATTTATATATAATATATATTTCAGAAATGGAAAAAATTAGTTCCAGGGCCTTTAAGAAAATCTCTGGCACTAATGTGGACAAAGTTAAATTTGTGTTCAGCCCTAATACGATCTCATAATCATGGATATGATGCATATTGTGTATCCCTACCATAAAAAAGTGCTCTTGGCCCTGGAGCCCCAGAGGCCATAGTAAGTGAAGCAAGGCCCCTGGGTCCACAGTGAGCCCTGAATGCAGTCCTGGCATCCACAGATCCGCAGGGAGATGATGCGTCTCTCCCTGAACCCTGGAACGGTGCCATATCTCCGTCTCTCACTGAATTCAGGACAGAGCTCAGTGTCTGCGTGGATCTGTCTTCAAAGCGTCTGTGTCTGTTAACCGCTCCACGGTGGGCGTCTCTGTTCTCTGAGCTCTTGTTTCTTAGCGGTGTTTCACAGCAGTGAGGAAGCTGTTCGTCCTCCTCATCATCCATCGGCGGAGTCAGCAAAACTGCCCTGAAATATACCAGACTGTCACTCTGTGCAACTGTGAGAATTCACATGCTGTTCACTGTTCACATGCTGAAAACTGTGTTTTCTGTATTATATAATATGACACAGGGCCTCAAAAAAGTTTGTTTTTTCTTTCTAGTGCAGTGGTTTTGCTTCAGGACCCATATATTACATTGGATATTAAGTGATGACCACAAACAAAATCAAACCTTTCAATGCATTGTTTATTTATTGGTTTATTACTAAATTGCAAATTAATGTTTTAAAATCTGATTGGATGCACAGTTTTGGACAAACAACATAAAACATGGCAATTTATTCTTCTTTTTAAAAGCTTATAAGCTTTTTTTTTTTTATACCAATGCACAGTTATCATATTAACCAACATGGTTAGTTGCCTTTTATAATTTGCATTTAGCATTGTTTTCCCTCTCTCTTCAGTGCATTTTAGGAACATTTGACCTCATGCAAACACTGAATCTCAGAGAACTCACCCACATTCACAAGAAACAACCAACCATGACTGATCTAAATAAGTTTAAGTTATTACATACATTTTATTAGGTTGAACAATGAATCGTTAAGACCAAAAGAAGATAAGTGCAACTTCTGGCATCAAAGTGCAGTGAGATGACTAAGATAGGCTGGTCACAAACAAAACCGCCAAAACGTCAAATGGCAACATTTCAAAGGAGCCTCATACAAATGAGGGGAAGTTTCAGGCCTGTGCTCACAGTTTTATGTGCCGCAGTTTCCCAGAAAACAATACACTGCAAATCTGTACCATCACAACAAGTCAGTTTATGAAATCTGTTCATGAATAATCTGATCAACTGAGAGTTAGATTAGTACAGAGAATAGTTTCATATAATTACAGTGAAATTAGTCAAATTGAGTTCTCAGACATGTACAGATGTGTAATTTGTTTGCAGTACATGAAGGCTGAAATATAATAAATTAAAAACCCACATTATGAGTCTATTTTATGAAGTATAATTCTATTAATAGATTGGTTTTCATATGGACAGATGATTATTAATGTGAATAACTCTTAATCCCTGCTGTAAACCAGCCCAGTATGGTTTGCTGGTTTTAGCTGGTTTCCCAGCTTGGATACCCTGGTCTGTTGGCTGGTTTCAGAGGGTTTTAAAGGGTTTTTGGGGGTGGGGCGGTCAGACTAGCATGGCCAGGCTGAAAGACCATTGAAGACCATCACTCTTATTATTAAGAAAACCATTTTAGGCTGGTTTAAGATGTAGATGTTCAGCAGGGAATTCAAAATAAACATATAGCAAAGTAAAAACAAATAGAAAACATCAGGACATCATGAAACCGCATGTGAAAGTCACTCTTTTGATATTTCAGATTTATTAAGTTTAGATGGACATCTGAATCACAATGTCATATTGGGAATATTTCATCAGGTTCTGATCTTTATTCTGCAATTTAACACTTTAGTCACTTTCTTTCACAGATCAAAACACTTTGTTTTTTTCCTGACAAAAAGTCACTTCAGTTCTTATTTCAATAAAGTAAACCACAGAAATCAAAAAACACAGAATGAAACTGCAGCATATGAAACAGAAACAGGAGACACTCACCGCCAGTGCTTGAATGTGCCTGTCAGTACTGTTTTATTCCGCTTTTTGTGTCAGCGCTCTTTTATTCCGTCTTCACTGTGCTTGTATTTACTAACACGGACTCGCTCCGTTTTCATTCTGCGCCCTCCGCTCGAGTTGTTTGTATTGGACACGAGCGCGCCGAAAGTCACGCCCATTTCGAGCTGACATCACATGATATGTTAATTAGTCTAAAGAGGCGGGAGTCGGTGTTGTTGGTGCCCGAGGGAAAAGGTCAGTTTAGGGTTTGTGTGTTGACTCTGTCAACTCTCTTTTAATGTACAAACTGAGCATTTCAGCAGTTTTATCAGATTAAACAATTCAAACTGTTGAGATTAGTGGTTGTGTTGAAAGAGACAGTTTTAATGCCGCTTGTTGTTGGAGTTATAAGTGCTTTAAACTAATCAAAATTAGTGAATAGCATGCTTTTATTGACACTTATTGTGACGAAACGTTTTCCAACTAGAAAATTCTAAGTATAATATTATATTACTGCAGATGTTTAACAGCGATAGATTTTTTTTTGAATGACTTTTAGAATATATTGCATTATTCCCTTTATATTTGTCGGAATTGACCCTTCGCCGGGAGTTTGATGGACGAGTGATCTAACCAGTCATAACGCCGAATCCGCCATTTTGTCTGACAAAGCAGTCAGGAGTTAGAAGATTAACCTCAGTGGACTTAAACTTGAAAAATGGTGTGTATTGATGTCTTTCTGCGTTTGAAACAACATTTCTTCTCATGTTCATTCATGTTTGATGCTATAAATGAACTAGTAGGAAGAGATGATCGATTCACGAGCCTCTTGAGCTGAGGCGCTACAGCGATCTGTCACGACACATTAAAGAGCCACAAAACGGTTTGTATTGTTTAAATTTCTTAAAAAACTACACAGTTTGAAAGCTGGGACTTTGTTTAATATCATAAGTAACCTTCTCCGTCTTGTCTGTCGATGTGTTATCAGTGTCCTCTTTGCTCCGCGATGTATTTTTCACTGAGCGCCACGGCTTGTCGGACAAAGCAACAGTAACTAAGGGGGGTGGGTCTTTGCGAAGGGTCAATTAAGTCATGTCGGAAAGATCGTATTTACGAAACAAGAAGGCCGCCACAAAGTCGTAAATACGAGTGGGAATCTCGGGATTTGGGGGCGTGTCAGTGAGAAACATAGCGGAATACAAAAATACTTAAAGTTATTTAACAGTGACATTGTCAGGCTTTTTCATTTACAACAAAATAAGCCAACTGCCTGCACAAAATATAATAGCATTGTAATATAACAATATAATATGTGACGATAAAGTGGCTTCATAGTTTAATTAAAAACATAACAAAGCAAAACACACCTCTTCATTCTTTGTTCTTCATTTTCTAAAAGCAGAGTTTAAAAACATTGCTGTATTTTTGTGTAGTTTCTTAAGAGAAGGACCACCGCCATCTTGCTGCTGAGACTTGAGCACCTGACGTCATAATCACGACTTCCCAACTCGTAAATACGAACTTCCCAGGAGGATTTGAACGCATCATATATTTCTGGCAAGTTATCAGTCACATGACACCATTATAAAGGAACCCATGTTGTATCTCACCAAGAGGGAACATTTGATTTCAAATTTAATTTCGTTGTCCATGGAAATATCCACAGGAAAGCTTGTTGTTTTGTTTTGTTGTTTTTGTAATGGACAAATACACTGACCTTGACATCTGTCAGCCTTAGTTATTATGATCTATTGTGATCAATTTGTACACTTTAATGCATTTTTGTGCATGCATATTTTCAACCTAAGCCAGAATTCGAGTGCACAGTTCAAGTGCACTTGTTGTAAATGGGCAGTGAGTCACCTGAATATTACAGTCTTCCTGTTCTCACTCGCTTGCGATGACATCATCCTTTCCGACAGCCGTTGGGCTCAGCATTCCTGCACACACTGCGCAGCAACCGTGAGATTGCAATGGCTAATTTAAAGATTAATTACTGCTCTAGAAAAAGATTAACATGTATGAAAGTTTTAGTTTAAAGTGTGTGAGCTTTATAAAAGCCTGATTGTTTTAAACCTGCATACAAACTTCATTTTTCTGTGCAGCTAGGCCAACACATTGCTGGCAGGGATTTCAGTTTGCTGAAATGCTGGGATGGTTTCAGATGAGGATGAGGACGAGGTAGAGACAAATCACTGACTAGAGGAATAGGATTGAAATAGACTCAAAGTGACTCTGTTTCTACGGTAACTGTGGATGGGGAGGTACGAGAGATGAGAGCGAGGCAAAACAAACGCTGGCGCTGCCACCGTGGCAACAGCTACATCATTGGTTCTTGTTTCATAGTAAAGACGTGTTAAAAAAAAAAAAAAAAAAAAAAAAAAATCACAAGAGGCCCAGGAGACACCGCCCTCACAACTGCATGTTGCATCAGAAAGATCCTACAAGAGGGAGAGCAAAACACACAAACACATCACATGCTCCACTTCACTCTACAACCCCCTCCTTCCTCCCCGCTCTCCCGCCAAAACATCTTAGCGAGGAAATCCTGCCTAGAAACCAAACAGCTGACTTCTGCCTCGCTGTGATTGGTGCAGCTCCCTAGCAACGGCGTGTGTTAATTCAGCCAATCAGGCGCTGGGCTTTCTGCACTTTTAACCAATAGCAGGCAGCCCCAGCTTACCCAGGCAGTAACAGTGACTTGGTAACTGTCCGGAAGAACAGAAAGCAGCTGCGATTGGTGAGATCTGTGCTGCGTCCTCATTGGCTGCTCATGACGATCTCTCAGTCATTCATATGTTTTTGCGGCTGCCCTAAAGGGATACACCCACAGCAGAAGGTCAACTTCTCTTCATCCTGATTGGCCGAGCAGCAACGTGGACTCCTAGTAACAAACCACAATTGCTAAAACAGGGTGTGGTTAGGCTTCTGTCAGTCATCCAAATGCTAGCCAAACATGATGTTGTTGCTGCCGGCCTGCACTTACTAAGAAGTATTTTGTATGACAAACAGGCCTTCATTAACACACTTGTAATATCTGGGAGTAAAATTCATACTTCTAATATTTCACAGTACATGTTTGTTCACACATATTTGTATTACTGCAACAGTGTTTGCTAAGATTCACTTCTTATATTTGCGTAGCTCCTGTTCGGCATCTGTCAGTTATTTAATGTCTAATTTTAGTTATGATCTACATTATCACAGAGAGATTTTTCTCATTTACAACTCCATATTTGAGATCTAACTGGTCCAGAAAGTGTTAACTTGTCATTTATTGTGTTTAAACTTTAGATGCATTGAGAGCAGCGCGTGATTCACCTAGCAAGAAGAATGAGTCCCCAGACGAGCACAACCGAAGATGAATCCGAAGTGACATCATGGCTGTAAGATTGCATGACATCATGCTTGAAGGTAGACAGATTAATATGTCAAATTTGAATCAGAAGGAACTGGCAAAGAAATGATCAGTGTTAATGATCTGGATAAATATAACCAGTTTAATAAATAAAGTTTTTTTTTTTTTTTTGCATTGTTGATACAGCAGGCTGCTTTAAATTATACACCAAAATGGCAGTAATCTAAGGCTTGTGCCTATACAGATATTCAGTCAAATGTTTGATTTATAAGGATATACAGTCACGTTTCTAACACATGCACATATATACTTGAAGCAGTGTTGTTATTGTTAACTAAAACAATAAAAAAAGGATGCACTATTTTTAAAAAAAAATGTCAGTAATTGAAATAAAGCTTAAATAAAATAAAATACACATTTTATATGAAAAACTTAAGAAACCTAGGCAACTAACAGAAAAACAATGAGTTGAAGTGCTAAACTAAAACTCAAATAAAAATGAAATCTAAATAAATGTATAAATAATAAAATAATTTTATTTAATAATTATTAAATAAAGGGTTAGTTCACCCAAAAATGAAATTTCTGTCATTTATTACTCACCCTCATGTTGTTCCACACCCGTAAGACCTTCATTAATCTTCAGAACACAAATTAAGATATTTTTGATAAAATCCGATGGCTCAGTGAGGCCTGCATTGACAGCAAGATAATTAACACTTTCAGATGCCCAGAAAGCTACTAAAGACATATTTAAAACAGTTCATGTGACTACAGTGGTTCAACCTTAATATTATAAAGCACCAAAAAAAAACAAAATAACGACTTTATTCAACAATATCTAGTGATGGGCGATTTCAAAACACTGCTTCATTAATCTCCAAAGCTTTACGAATCTGAGTGCGTATCAAACTGCCAAAGTCACGCCCCCCAGTGGTGAACCATTGAAATTTCAAAACACTTATGACCTAACAAATACTTGTTTACTGAAATCACATGACTTTGGCAGTTTGATACCACTGATTCGAAACAAAAGATTCGTAAAGCTTTGAAGCTTCATGAAGCAGTGTTTTGATATCGCCCATCACTAGATATTGTTGAATAAAGTCGTTATTTTGTTTTTTGTCGCACAAAAAGTGTTCTTGTCACTTCATAACATTAAGGTTGAACCACTGTAGTCACATGAACTGTTTTAAATATGTCTTTACCAGCTTTCTGGGCATCTGAAAGTGTTTATTATCTTGCTGGCTATGCAGGACTCACTGAGACATCGGATTTTATCAAAAATATCTTAATTTGTGTTCTGAAGATGAAAAAAGGTTTTATGGGTGTGGAACGACATGTTTATTTTCATTTTTGGGTGAACTAACCCTTTAATAAAATAATGTTTAATAATAATATATTTATTTATTATTTAATAATAAAATCTATATAGAAATAGAAATAAAAATAACAAATGTACTCAAACAGAATGAATTTACAAATGTAAAGAAAATGAAAATAAAAGTGAATTCAAAATATTAAAAAATGCTATAAATTATAACAGTATAAAAATACAAATTTTTGAAGAAACGTTTTTCAGTGTAGAATACTACAGTTATATTCTTCGGTCATTCAGATGAGTAATTATTAAATTTGATGTTTGAATGCTTCTAGTCATTAGTGCACCTTCAAGATGATTTAATTAGTTAATTAGCCTGCTGATGCTGGACTCTTTACTAGACTAGTATATCCATGTGACTTCATATCTGAAAAATGTTGGCATTACCATTTTTATTTGTAATTGTACAATTAAAAATGCTGTGGCAACTTTAGGATCCTATTCCTTGCCACTTTTGTACAACTGAAAACATCAAAGATTTTAAGATGGTAAAATGTGTTAAACGCTGATGAGAGTACCACAACTACAGCTACTCTAATTGTGTTTGCCAAAGTATTAAAAAAGAAAAAAAAAAAATCTGTATGCATACATATAGATATGTGTGTGTATAGAAAACACTACTTTGGAAATCCCAGAGATGATGTCAACAGCAGCAGCTCCGGATCAATGGAAACGTTTCCATCCTCAGCCGGAGCCCGAAGGGAAGATGGTGACAGGTGATGTCAGCAAACTGCAGCCTGGCATCCAATAGGGTCCAATGGGATCTCCTGTGTTGAGCCACCTGCATCCTATAAACCTGTATGAGTTCATTGATAGAACAGATGCCAAACCACCTTAGTACCACAAATTCAACTGGGCTCTAAAAATAGAAAAGAAAGCAGCACGCATTCCTGAGGTGTGAGATAAGCAGTTTTGTTTCAGATGTGTCATACTGTAGGTGTCATTCCACGGATTATGTCTCTCCTCTATTAACTGAGATTGAAAATATTTTGTTGGGGTTGGACATTCTTTTGCATTTAATACTTAAAATCTTGTTTATTTTTGGTCAGATCTCAATTTAAACTTTATTTGCCTTTTTAAAAAAGAGCTGTACCTTTCAGGACAGTCACTTCACAGTGTCCAAAAAAAAAAAAAAAAAAAAAAATGTTATGGCGTGCTCTACTGGTGAAATCCTGACACTGCATCGAAATATCAGCATTATATTCTCTTTCTGAGGAGAAACCTGTAACTTTATGGGCTTAGCACAGCTTGAAATGTCAAATTGAACTTTAAAACACCTTTCTAAATTCATAAAGAAATTCTCCAAATGAAAACCGAAGAAATTCTCCAAAAGAATGTTTCAAAATGATGACTTTTGAGATGATCTTTTCAAGGTAACGGTTTCATAGAATGACTCCTGACATTCTAATCATTATTAGTGAAAATCAACACTAAGAGTGAAGAAAGTAAATGTCTTCTATGATATGATTGATCGTTTATACATTTTTTGGCAAGTAAACAGCCTTTTAGTTGTAAATCCATACAATAAATATTTACTAAATAACTTATGTTTACTTGATTATCCATACATCATTTTTTTTTAGGGATATTATACGATTTACCCCCTACAATAAAAAAAACTACAGATCTTTGATTATAAAACATAATAAAGCATTTAAATAACATCTTACTGTTGGTAGATGCAGAGTGAAAACTGATATTAACACCGATCAGGCATTACATTATGATCACTTTCCTAATATTGTGTTGGTCCCACTTTTGCTGCCAAACAGCCCTGACTCGTCAAGGACTCCACTAGACCCCTGAAGGTGTGCTGTGGTATCTGGCCCCAAGATGTTAGCAGCAGATCCTTTAAGTCCTGTAAGTTTTGAAGTGGAGCCTCCATGGATTGGACTTGTTTGTTCAGCACATCCCACAGATGCTCGGTTGGATTGAGATGGAATTGGAGGCCAAGTCAACACCTCAAACCCGTTGTTGTGCTCCTCAAACCATTCCTGAACCATTTTTGCTTTGTGGCAGGAGCATTATCCTGCTGAAAGAGGCCACCAGGGAATACCGTTTCCATGAAAGGGTGTACATGGTCTGCAACAATGCTTAGGTAGGTGGTACGTGTCAAAGTAACATCCACACGGATGGCAGGACCCAAGGTTTCCCAGCAGAACATTGCCCAAAGCATCACACTGTCTCCACCGGCCTGCCTTCATCCCATAGCGCATCCTGGTGTCATGTGTTCCCCAGGTAAGTAATGCACAAGCACCCGGCCATCCACATGATGTAAAAGAAAACATGATTAATCGGACAAGGCCACCTTCTTCCATTGCTCCGTGGTCCAGTTCTGATGCTCACATGTCCACTGTTGGCTCTTTCAGAGGGTGGACAGCGGTCATCATGGGCACCCTGACTGGTCTGCAGCTATGCAGCTCCATACGCAACAAACTGTGTGTATTCTGACACCTTTCTATCAGGACCAGCATTAACTTCTTGAGCAATTTGAGCTACAGTAGCTCGTCTGCTGGATCGGACCACACAGGCCAGCCTTCGCTCCCCACGTGCACCAATGACTCTTTTCCGCCATGACCCTGTCGCCGGTTCACCACTGTTCTTTCATTGGACCACTCTTGATAGATACTGACCACTGCAGACCGGGAACACCCCACAAGAGCTGCAGTTTTGGAGATGCTCTGACCCAGTCGTCCAGCCATCACAATTTGGCCTTTGTCAAACTCTCTCAAATCCTTACGCTTGCCCATTTTTCCTGCTTCTAACACATCAACTTTGAGGAAAAAATATTCACTTGCTGCCTAATATATCCCACCCACTAGCAGATGCCGTGATGAAGAGATAATCAGGATGATTCATTCACCTATCAGTGCTCATAATGTTATGCCTGATTAGTATATATAAATGCATTTTATGTAAGTAGTCTGTTAAAGAGTTATAAAGATCTCATTTGCATTATAAGCTGTCAGAATTTCATCTTTTTGGACATACAAATATCAGCAACTACACCAAATTGCATATATTGGCTCTGTTTGTGCCTCTGAGTGTTTCCTCCTCGAGTATGAGCTCCACATTCTCACTATATCATACTTGTAACGATTAGTCCACTGAGGCAGTTTTATTAAACAAGATGCGTGAGCAATCCATAAATCAAACACAAAATAAACAAAAGACAAAGCTAAACCCGACATGACTTGCCATATGAACTTGACCTGAACAAACAAACTCAGAAACAAAGCTCAACAAAAGAACCATAAAAAAGAGGGCTATAAATAGACAAGAGTAATGAGCAGACAAGGTACACCTGTCCACACTCAAGACAACCAGTCAGAGAACATGACACAAGACATGGCAAGAACAAAATAACAGACATGAAACCCAAGCAAAAACAGATGTCACAATATTATGTGAGCCATAAACACCTGATCAATCAAATTTGATACTCAACATTTTAAAGATTTGGTCTAAAGCTTCGATAAACTGTATTAAAAAAATTAAAAGTACTATTTATTTTGATAGGGTTTACAGGGTTAAGTCATTATACACTAATAGATCACATTGCATTAAGAATGTTGAAATAAAATTTGCCATTTACCTTTTCAGAATTTGTACCGAATCTTGACAAAATGAGGGATTTTAAATGATCCAGATCAGGTGATTGACAATATGCATAAATACTATAAATAGTGGCAGCAGTTTATAAACATGATTAAACTGCTCTTACACCAAAGTACTTCTCTAAGAATATTTATTTGAAAAATAAATGCTTATCAGTATTCCTGCATATTATATATCTGTACAATATGTTTCAGTTCAACAGAAAGGCTTTCCAACTCACAAGGTTGCATTTGTTTGGCTGACGTTCTCTGTGGGCAAACACCTCATTTGTTAAACAGATGATTTACTATTTACTACACAATGAGCTTGATATGAACACAGGGCTTCTTTTTACTAAATCCTTGTTGCGCATCAGGATATGTTTGTATTTCTAAGACTTGAGATTGTATCTCTGTTTTTTCGCGGCAATCAGTTGTACTGATCTTTTGTGGTAACAATGGCAGTGATAGTAAACCATCAGTGATGTCAGTAATACTTTACATTTTACACAACATGAGAGAAAATGTCAGTTAGTCACTGTAACTAATGTAACAAAGTTACAAAACTACTACATTTTCTAAGGTTCCATAATTTAAAAACATCCCATTGATACAATTTCATTAAAAAAAAAAAAAAAAAAAAAACTCAATAAAAGAAAAATAATATAATTAATGCAAACGGCAAACCAAATACATTTCTTTGTAACTTTTTTTCAGGGATAGTTTCTTGAAAGTCAATTTCTTTATAGACACAAACTTTAAATATGCTGACTACAAAAAAATTTGAAAATATTTTTATAAAATTTCACGTTTACTGCAGCAGACCAGAAAAATGTAAACAAAAAATGTACCAAGATGTCAAACCACTGTTGTTTTAATTACTCATTCATATAACACTACAATATTTAAAATCCATGACTTGTCTGTTTAACATTTTTTTGTATTTATATTTTACAGTATCATTTTATTTGATTCTTTATGTTTGTTGATGCTTATGTTCGTATAATGATGCCTGTTCTCTTGTACAAGCATCTCATTGTGTGTCATTGTCCAGTTGTATATTAAATTCAAGTTTACGATCTTTACAACATGGAAAACCTGCCGAAACTCTTTTCTTACTGATGTCTCAATATAATCATGTAATTGTAAAGAGTGTGGCTGGTCAGGTGTGTCTCATCCCCCTGTTCTCCGATAGCTGGTTTGCATGAAGAGATGTGGTTAACAAAAACAGAAAACCACAGCGGGAGGGAGGAAATGCTACATGCAAAATGAAGTTCCACCTATATCTGATGAAATGATACAAGTTTTTGGAAAGACTCAACGTCTCTTCACCAGGTAAGAAGTTTGCTTCGGTTATCTTATAAAAGGGAAAATAAAGTGGTAAAATAACATGATGCAATTCAGCAATGGATTTTACATTTTGTTATATGCTGGTATACTTTTGAAGTTTTTGCTTTTTTAATTTCTTTAAAATAATTTTGAATAAAAGCATTTGCTAAATGTACCTCACTGCATTGGAATTGTTGATTTTATCCCTGGTCTATGGCCTTTGACTCAATATTACATAACACTGTATCAGAGAATGTGATGTTGGATTCTCTGTGTGGGATAGTTCATTTTTTTATAGGATAAAAAAAATAAATATGGTCTTTTAATCTTATTGGACATTGGCAATGCAAAAACTTAAAAAAAATAAATAAATAATAATCCTTTCAGGGATTTGATCAAAATGTGTTTTTTGACAATCTGTATCTTTTAGATAACTCTTGTTCTTATTGTCTATAAGGAGGGGAAAAAATGGTACATTTCATGTTTTACACTTTTCTTCTTGCAGCTTTTCAGAACCTTTTCGGAACCCGGAGATCCTGTCAGGGATAATGTGGAACAGCTGTGGTCTTTTGCTTATTTTATCTGCCCACTTCTGCATATCTGCAGGAGACCCATGTAAGCACTGGAATAATAGAATCAGAGATAAGTGTAATCCAGTTATTGACCTAATATCCTCAGCTCTGTCCAGTGGTTCAGACAGCGGAAGTGATATGGAGAAGAACATCTTCATACTCGGTACAGATGGTTTCATGGGATACATGAAAACAGGTGATTCAAATCAGACACGTTAATGAAAAGGAAATGTAAAATACTGAATGATTCTGAATGATACTGATAAATATTTCTATTATGTACAACTTGACATAAAAGTTACTTTTTATGGCCACATTGTTTATCATTTGTCCTCTAAATAGGTGATTGCTGGAACATAACACAAAATCAATCTGCTATTTGGTGCAATTCTTCTGGGTCGTCAGGTGAGGAGAAACCAAATGTGGCCTAACAGCATACTAAAGAGATAAACTTTTTACATAGATATGTATAAACATAATACAAAATGTATTTTATTTTTGCATGTCTTCATCTCCATAACAAAGAAAAAGAAAAACAAAATCTTCTGTTATAATAACAGTGTATAATAGGTCTAGTGCCATTTTAAAAAATCTCAATGTCATTAACTAAACATGCAGTAGTTGATACTGGACAGCAATAATCTTATAGTTGCATTGAAATGTAATTCCACATTGTGAAGTACATTTGAGTGCAACAGATTATTGAAAAAGAAAAAAGTACACTCTTAGAAAAAGGTTCAGTGTGGTTCTATATAGAAATAAATGTAATTTATTTAAAACTAAATCCATAAAAGGATCCCATGATGGGAACCCCTAAAATCTTCTATATATATGATCTTTCCTTTTAAGAGTGCAGGATGGGAAGTCAAATGCTGTGCATACTGCTTCATATTACATTCATACTATATAGAACATACTTTTTTAATGGTCATAAAGTAAGTACTTATTCAACAGAAGTTCCTACTCAGAGAGTATGCCAATTCTGGATGAAGCAAAAGACTGTATATATTCTTGAAAGGGACTTTGGAGAAGTCTGACATTTTGCAGAAGACTGAGTTATGATATTCTGATTAAAATTTACGAGGTCAAAAAGTAAATAAATGTGCATGGATGAACTTTTACAATAAGATCAAGAACATGAATTTAAATGCTAATAGATGGGGTGAACTGTTTCCTTTTAATGGCCACTTTAAAATTATCAGGATTTTTTTGTCTTTTAGCAGAGAGGAAACTATTGCAAATCACAGTTTTTTCATTTGAAGAAGATGAAAACGCAACAATACACACAAGCGGTGGGTCTAAAAAAAAGTAGACTTTCCAGTCTTGTTTTTTTTTTTTTTTTTTTTTTTTTGTATGAGCTGCTTAACACCACTATCCATAAGGAAAACCTGTGGTTGTTCTTTTAACCTTTTTTTTAACCTTGTTTTCTAACCTGTTGTTTTGCAGAAGTTGGTCTGTCTATATCTAATAACACACCATACGAACTCAACATAAGCAGATCAATTAAACAAGTTCAGTGTGTAATACAAGGTACCTGCAGAAATGAGTCTTGGACAAAAATGATTGTAAAAGAAGGTGAATGAAGAATCTTTAATTTTGCTTATATTTCTTTTAGAAATGTACGATAACAGTGGTGTAAAGGGTTCTTTTAAAATGCCCAGTTTTAATTTATCCAGACTATATTAAGTGTTCTGAAGCCATATGATATGAAATTTATATTATGTTCCAAAAAATGTTACGCCCTTTTTTAAGATTTACGCATTTCAATTAATAGTAAAATTCCAATAAATTGAATTGAATTATGCTTACATTTGAATATTTGAATAACTGAACAATCAGTTATTCAATTAAAATATGTAAGGATTATTTGATTAAATTTGATCGAATTTTACTAGTAATTGAAATGCGTAAAAAAAAGGCTTAATTTTAGTGTAGCTGAAATATTTACATGATCTATGCACTGAGCACAGAATATCACTTGAAGTTAACTTTACTTGACAAAATATTTTCAGAACAAAATATTTTTTAAATATTCAAAAATATTCAAAATATTTTTCGAAACAACCTGCAAATTCAAAAACCTATCAAAAGGTAGTCAAAACTTTAGATAATCCATTCACAGTTACTCAAGCAAAACTCATTACTGCTAACAGTTGGTATTTAAATTGTTTGGGTTTGCAGTAGGTATGCAGTAGTAGTCACATGGTCCATCTCTGAAATGTGGTTGAAAGTGTACAAGAGTACAACCATAAAAAAGTAACATAATTCATTTTTAATGAGTAACTCAATATTGTAAAGAATTGCTTTTAAAAGTAACTTCCACAAAACGTAAATGAGGCCTAAACACCAAATACGGATTTTCCCTTGGATCATTATAAGCCATTCAGTATTGAAGTTTGTAATCTTTGTAGTGTTGCTGAAATTACATACATTCACTTTAAGCGTGTTGTTGGTCTTTTGCGGTTCAGTTATCTGATAGTTAAGAGCATATTTTTGTTCTCTTTATTAAAGGTTGTAATTGGACCCTTCCAAAATATTTTGAAGTCACAAGTAAGTGTTATCCCAACAAAGTCTAAATATGATGTTGAAGATATGTATGTAGATATTGATATTGAAGATATGTAGAGTGTATATGCTATAATTTTGTGTTGTGTGTATATAAGATTGTAGTATGACCTGCCTGGATCCCACAACGGCATGTGAGAAAGCAGAATATAAAGCCAGCTGTAGCGGTAAGAATGTGTTTCAGTATGCCTCTTTTTCTAAATCAGACGTTTCTGCTTTAATAACTTTTTGAACAGACTAAAAGTGCCATCTAATCACAATGCTATATATATTGCTCTTAATCATTCCATCTTCATTTGTCTATTTTTCATTTTAATGTATTTACACAGATGATAATGCAGGTGAAGAAAGTAAAATGAACACCATTGGGATCTCTAATAAAACAGCAACTTGTTTTAAGTGTGGAAGTCCTTTTCAAAAGTTGGAAGAATTCCAAGATATACCCTCGGAAATGTTGAATCTATTAAATAATACTAATAAAACAGAGACAGATGCTGGGGCAGCTGTGTAAGTACTCTTTTTAAACATATGTGATTTGAATATTAATAATAATAGAACTTGCAAAATGAATGACCATATTCAGGAGATGTCCATCATAACTTCTTGCACTTAATATTGCGATTAAAGGGTTAGTTCACCCAAAAATGAAAATTCTGTCATTTATTACTCACCCTCATGCCGTTCCACACCCATAAGACCTTCGTTAATCTTCGGAACGCAAATTAAGATATTTTTGTTGAAATCCGATGGCTCAGTGAGGCCTGCATAGGGAGCAATGGACACTTCCTCTCTCAAGATTCATTAATGTACTAAAAACATATTTAAATCAGTTCATGTGAGTACAGTGGTTCAATATTAATATTATAAAGCGACGAGAATATTTTTGGAGCACCAAAAAAACAAAATAACGACTTATATAGTGATGGCCGATTTCAAAACAATGCTTCAGGAAGCTTCCATCGGATTTCAACTAAAATATCTTAATTTGTGTTCTGAAGATGAACGAAGGTCTTACAGGTGTGGAACGACATGAGGGTGAGTAATAAATGACAGAATTTTCATTTTTGGGTGAACTAACCCTTTAAGGGATGTACATGAGATTTTTTTTTAAATCTTTATATTTTCTTTCATTTCATAATAAGCAATTTTATCATCTAACCCACTATGTAGTACCTGCTGTCTCAGTGGTTGTAAATTGTACTATTTTCTTTTTAGTTTCCTCATATATCAGAGATATTATAACAACAAAAACCCAATTTATTTTGTATCTTGTTCAGTGCGGTCATGAAAAATCTTACCAATCTGGTATCTTTGATGAAGAATTTGACCATAGCAACTATAACCATGGGTAGCGTTAAAGGGGTTTTAAAGAAAATTCAAAATGTGACTGATATCAAGAAGGCCGCTTTCATCTACTCTTCAGATACTGGCATCAGAGTAAGACAGAAGACAAACATACACATCTTGTTCAACTTTGCATAATGTGATGACAAAAATCTTTCTCTTTAAAAACATGTACCTCAGCACTGAAATCGCCTTATGTTTACAGGTTGTAGATGATCTTTCCATAATGAATAATTATCCCAATGCTTTCACTATTCCAAAGGATGCCTCTCTGCAAGCATTCAACAAAAGTGCAGGAAATGCTTTTTTGGGTCTTTTCAGATTTCCCAGCATGACAAAGGTATAAAAAAACTTTTTTAATTCCTGTATACAGGAAAACGTAACATGTTTCATGTCGTACGCACAGGTAATATACAAGCAAAGCATGTGCTTAACTACAAAGGCATTTTGTTTTCACACTGACAGAGTTTATGCTTATATAGGGAGTTATGTTTATATTGCAAAAGATGTATAAAGGTTTATAGTGCACTTTCAGAGTTTCTATCATGTTCAATGTGCTACACCTGGAAAAACAGCCTTGGTCAAGTTTTATGATGTGTTTAAATGATTTTAACTCATTGTGCATCATAACAGAAGGCATTTTTGGCTACTTGTAAACAAGTGATTTTAGTGAAACTAGATGTTCTTGAAAACATAATCAATAATACCTGTATTCATAAAATGTGTGGCTTAAAAATAAAAATAAAATCGGACATTTTGTAGGTATGCAAATCCTGAGTATTCTGAACATGTAAATGAACTGTATGAAATGTATGGTGGACATTTTGACTACTGACATTGATCTTATTTGATCTTAACTATTATGTAAATCATTATGTAAATTATTATGTAAATCGTGTTTCTATATAGAAGCCTAATTTCTTAGCAATCAAAAAACAAAAACAATATCATTGCATTTTTATTAAAGGATGAAAAGAACAGTACAGTTTTGGGGAATGAAGTTTATGCAATCGAAATGGGCACAACAATTTCAAATCTGACTGAGAACATCAGTTTGGCCTTCAGCTATGAAAAGGTAATGAATGATGCATGGAAAAAGATATAAAGGAGTCTGAATCTTATTTTCTAAAACCCTGATTTATTTCTCTGCAGCAGACGATAGGAACTCCTGTTTGTCACTCATGGGATGGAAGAGGTCTGTGATGCTTTTGTGTTTTTATAGGTTAATATAGCCTGAGTTTGAGGGAATATGGATATGATAAATATCCATACAGCATATCAAGAATATATTATGCTCGATTTACTGTGAGAATATTTATTTATATTAAGAATTTTAAATGTGTAAAAAAAAAAAAAAAAAAAAAAAAAATTGCACTTAATTACGGAGACCCACACATGACATGCAAGAAAAAAATTAATTCGTGCACACGATTTACTATTTCGTTCCCCCGATTTATTAATTCGTGCACACGATTTACTTCTTCGTTCCCTCGATTTACTTATTCGTGCGCACCATGATTTACTAAAACGTGCGCATGATTTACTAATTTACTCACGTTTTAGTAAATCAAGGGAACGAATTAGTAAATCGTGCGCACTATTTAGCCTACTATTTTTTTCATGCATGTCATGTCGGGGGCTCCATACTTAATAAAACATTTAGCATAAATCTTAATGGGAAATGGGAATGGACTATTACAGTTTATGTGATTTGTATTTATAAATTTAAAAAAAAAAATGTTTAAAACTATGAATACAAATCACATAAACTAAATGGTCCATTCTCTTGTTCCATTAAGATTTATATAAAATGTTTTATTAAGCTCTAGGTTTTTTTTACTCATTTTAAAATTCTTTAATTTCATAATATGAATAATATATAGGGATAATTCAGTTCAATTTGATGAAATTTTACAATACAATTGAAATTCATAAATCTTAAAAAAAAAAAAAAAAAAAAAAATTTGAGTGTAGAAGTATATAGAGTCTTGATCTTTTAGGCCATGCTGTGGAGCGTGAATCATGAATGTTGATTTCTAATCATAAATCAGCCATGATGTCAAACAACATTCATTAATTCTCTCTAAATCAACTCAAAACTAACTAGTCCCTCCTTTTCATCAGGAAATAAGCCAAACTGGACAACTGAAGGGTGCTTTACTGTGGTTAATGGAAGTAAGATTACGTGTAATTGCCAACACTTGACTTTCTTCGCTGTGCTTATGGTAGGTTCTCCATTTCTTCTGAATCTGTTAAACTTGCTTTGCCAAAGCTAGAGTCAGAGTATAAGTTCTCTACTGGCACCTTCAGATTTGTGTTTATTTATTTCACTACATTTTGTGTTTACTGAATCCTTAAGATTGCCAATGTCCAAACTGACCTGTACAGTGTAACTGAACCATGTTTTAATACAGGCCCCTCCAGATATAATCATTCCTGAAAGTGACCTTGTCAATCTGACCTACATCACATACATCGGCTGCGGCCTCTCCATGTTTTTCCTGGGAGTCGCATTTTTTATTCACTTCCTTTTAAGGTGAGATATGATTCTCTGTACCACTGCAATGTGAGATCTCCAGTGTGATCTCATTAATGGACAGCTTTTGTGGCATAATTTTGACTACAAAAAAATCTAACAAAAAATCATTTTGACATCTCATTTTCTTTAAAGTGCCCCTATTATGCTTTTTTTTTTTTTTTCATGTAATGTGTAATATAGATGTTTGTGAATTTGTTGGCCGGATATGTCAATGAGGCTGCCTCATTACATTCCAAAATCATAAAGAAATTACAATTGTTCATGCTTTACAAGGAATAGCAGCCAGATTTATAATGGTTACTTTTCTGAAATGAGACATTCTTGATGATGTATGTGGCCGACAAATTTGACCTCTGGCCTTCAAAATAAGACACAAGAAAGAACTGATTCTGAACAGCCTGTAACAGGATCAAAGATTTAAAATAAATTTATTATCAAAGGTAACCCTTAGTTGTGCAACCCACCCTGAATCATTTTCAATTCACAAAGAACGAATCGAAAATACTGATTTAGTTTTTGCATTTTAAATTTCAGGAAAGTGAAGGCTACTAATTCAGCCCACGTGCTGATGAATCTCTTTTTTGCACTGTTTCTGCTCAACGTGGCCTTCCTGACTAATGAATACGTTGCACGTGCGAATAGCCACAACGCCTGCAAGCTCATGGCTGCATTCATGCACTACTGCTTGCTGGCCAGTTTCACCTGGTTTGCGGTGGAGGCTTTACACCTCTGCCTGCAAATGGCCAGACAATCAGTCATCATCAAACATTACATCCTCAAGATCTCTGTGATTGGGTGGGGTGAGTTCAAAAACTTTAAATATGCATGCTAAAATATGTGGCCTATGATCAAATGCACAATTTTGCATTCAATGCTATTCAGACTGTTGATTCTTATACTATAATTGCATTGTCAACAATTTGTTTCAGTTCCTCCTGCTCTTATCGTCAGTATCCTTTTTGTCTTGAGTAAATATGGTGAGCAGACCATACGCACGGAGTCAAGCAATGTAACCATGTAAGTAAACCCAAAAATTATGATGCAATGCTATTCTTAAAATATAATGGCAGCCATATTGTATAATGATATGCATGAAAACCTAAATTTGGAGGAACACTCCACTTTTTTTGAAAATAGTCTCATTTTCCAACTCCCCTAAAGTTAAACATTTGAGTTTTACTGCTTTTGAATCCATTCGGGAAAAATATCAAAACTATTTGGTCATTGTTTTGAGCGAGATGCTAACGGTCTAATCAATTAACTATGCTAAGCTATGCTAAAAGTGGTACCGCCAAACCCGGAGATCAGCTGAATGGATTCAAAAACGGTAAAACTCAACTGTTTAACTCAGGAGTTGGAAAATGAGCCTATTTTCAAAAAAAGTGGAGTGTTCCTTAAAAATGAATGTTCTTTATTGGCATTGATGGTTCCATGAAGAACCTTTAACATCCATGGAACCCAAAAGGTTCTTTATAGTGGACAAATGTTATTTTAAGATTATTAATCATATTTTCAACATTTTAAGATTATTAAAATGTTCTTTTCACTTAGAAAAAAAAGTTCTTTGGGTTCACTAAAAGGTTCTATGACATCATTGCACATTGTATATTTTTACTGTGTGAGAAAAATATCAAACGTCATACAATCACTGGTCACTTTATTAGGTACATCTTATTAGTATCAGGTTGGATCCTTTTTGCCTTCAGAACTGCCTTAATTCTTCATGGCATAGATTCAACAAGGTGCTGGAAACATTCCTCAGAGATTTTGGTCCATATTGACATGATATCAGTTGTTGCACATCCATGATGTGAGTCTCCCATTCCAGCACATCCCAAAGATCCTCTATTGGATTGAGATCTGCTGAATGTTGATGTCTTTTGGGTTTAGTGAACTCACTGTCATGTTCAAGAAATCAGTTTGAGATGATTTGAGCTTTGTGAAGGTGTGTTATCCTGCTGGAAGTGGCTATCAGAACACTGTGATCATAAAGCGATGGACATGGACAGTAACAATACTCGTGTAGGCTGTGGCGTGTAAATGAATGGTTCTAAGGAAATATCTCTCACACCATTAAAGGTGCCCTAGAACCAGTTTTTACAAGATGTGAATGTGAATGTGTGTGAATGTGTCTGTGAAGTTTCAGCTCAAAATACCCCATAGATTTTTTTAATTAATCTTTTTAACTGCCTATTTTGGGGCATCATTAACTATGCACTGATTCAGGCTGCGACCCCTTTAAATCTCGTGCTCCCTGCCCCCGAGCTCTCGACTATAATACAGTGCATTTACAAAGTTCACACAGCTAATATAACCCTCAAATGGATCTTTACAAGATGTTCATCATGCATACTTCATGCATGCTTCGGATCATGTATAGTATTTATTTGGATCTTTACATTTGATTCTGAATGAGTTTGAGGTTTTGCTCCGTGGCTAAAGCTAACATTACACACTGTTGGAGAGATTTATAAAGAATGAAGTTGTGTTTATGAATTATACAGACTGCAAGTGTTTAAAAATGAAAATAACGACAGTCTTGTCTCCGTGAATACAGTAAGAAACGATGGTAACTTTAACCACATTTAACAGTACATTAGCAACATGCTAACGAAACATTTAGAAAGACAATTTACAAATATCACTAAAAATATCATGTAATCATGGATCATGTCAGTTATTATTGCTCCATCTGCCATTTTTCGCTATTGTTCTTGCTTGCTTACCTAGTCTGATGATTCAGCTGTGCACATCCAGACGTCCTGCCCTTGTGTAATGCCTTGAACATGGGCTGGCATATGCAAATATTGGGGTCATACATATTAATGATCCCGACTGTTGCGTCACAGTTGGTGTTATGTTGAGATTCGCCTGTTCTTCTGAGGTCTTTTAAACAAATGAGATTTACATAAGAAGGAGGAAACAATGGTGTTTGAGACTCACTGTATGTCATTTCCATGTACTGAACTCTTGTTATTCAACTATGCAGAGGTAAATTCAATTTTTAATTCTAGGGCACCTTTAAATCACCATCCTGAACCGTGGATCCATGTTTTCATGTTGTTTAAACCAAATTCTTACCCTACCATCTGAATGTTGCAGTATAATACGAGACTCATTAGACCAGACAACGTTTTTCCAATCTTCTATTGAACAATTTTAGTGAGTGCGTGTGAACTGTGGCTCAGTTTCCTGTTCTTAGCTGACGGTGTGACTTCTGCTGCTGTAGCTCTGCTTCAAGGTTTGACGTGTTGTGTGCTCAGAGATGCTCTTCTGCAGACCTCGGTTGTAACAAGTGGCTTTTTAAGTTACTGTGGACATTCTCCTCTCACCTCTGACATCAATAAGGCATTTTCACCCACAGAACTGCCACTCACTGCATGAAAATTCCAGTAGATCAGCAGTTTCTGAAATTCTCAGAGCAGCCTGTCTGGCACCAACAACCATGCCACATTGAAAATCACTTAAATCATCTTTCTTACCCATTCTGATGCTCAGTTTGAACTTCAGCAGATTGACCTGACCATGGCTGTGTTCGAAATCACCCCTATTCCCTACATTAGTCCACTAATATAGTCCACATAAAGGAGTGAATGAAAACGAGTGAGTGAATTCGGACACTGAGTGCGCTGGAAAGGCTGCCGCTTTTCCATAGTTTGTGCTTGATGTTTAAAAACATTTGAAACTCAACAAATTGGCAGCTTCAGTAATAAGATGAAAAGATGTATCTTGAACTCTGTCCTGAAAACTAGCATGTATAAACCTTAATTAAACAATTTAATGATCAATTAAAAAGGAATTTATACCTGTTACCTGATATACCTGATATTATGCTGTAGCCACATTGGACCAGCAGTTTGGAAAATAGATGGATGTATGATTAAGCTGTTGGCACCATCTTCTGGTCAGACGCTGGAATTTATTCGGCACAGCCCTCACAGTGCATTATGGGTATTCTGTAGCCGTTGAGTGTACATCGGTTGTACACTCATTTTTGCAGTGCATTTTGGGATTGAATGTGTGCACTCGATAAGGTCAACTATGGTTTTGGACACCACTACAAATGTCTGTCCCGTCAAATAGTGCTCTGTTTAAGGGTATAGGGGGTGATTTTGGACACAACCCATGTCTACATGCCTAAATGCATTGAGTTGCTGCCATGTGATTGGCTAATTAGATGTTTGTGTTAATGAGCAGTTGAACAGGTGTACCTATAGGTACATGTATGTAATATATGAGATATATGTAACATTATGGAAGTAATAGTTATGATTTATAAATATAAATATATAAAAAGTTAAATATATCAAGAAAAAAATTGTCAACTTTAACCGTCTGCACTATTTCCCCTGCAGGTGCTGGATCTTAGACTCCACTGTCCACTACACCGTGAACATCGGTTATTACTGCTTCGTCTTCATCTTCACCTTCTCCACCTGCATCGTGGTGCTGCGATGGCTCTCCATGCTGAAGGTGAGCAAGTTTAACAAGGCTGGAAAGGTGAAACGCTCAGGAACCGCCACCTTGGACGTCACCACTGTCCTGGGCCTCTGCTGTCTGCTGGGACTCACCTGGAGTTTTGCGTTCTTCAGCTATGGAGGTCTGCAAATGTCCTCGTACTACATATTCACCATACTAAACTCCTTCCAAGGTGAGAGCTTTTCTGCAGAAAATTATTAATGCATTTATTGCATATACATTTCTCAAAACCTCTCCTTTCTGCAAGACTATTCCGCTCTGATTGGTCAGACGGCCCAGTCTGTTGTGATTTGTCTACTGCTAAACTAAACTAAACGGCCATTACCATATATGAAAATGCTCTTCCTCAGCGCTTGATACACAGTGATAAAGCAATGGCGTAATTTTTTCCATATCAATTTGAGTGCGAGTCCTCGTCCTTTGCAGCACAGAAAACTTCGACACGTCGACACACAAACCAAACTCTTCCGGTCTTCCAGTACAGCTATAGTGTTTGAGGATCAAAGTACACATTTTTCACAGGCAGCCAATGAAGACCACAGGTTGGCATTATGCAAATTTGTTACATTGTTTCATAACAGGAAGTGAGAATGGAATTACTGACGACTCATTTCAGCGATTTAGAATTGATTCTTTCGATAACTCCATTAATTGTGCACTTTGATCTTTGCAGACATTTTACATTCACAAACAGCTAAATTACACACTACATGAAAGGTAATATTCAAAAAAGCATAATAGGGGCATTTTAAAATGATAATTGTAAAAACATTTAGCATATAGACATTCTTAAAGCTGACAAACATTGGCTAAAACATGGGTTTGTACAACTGTAGATCCATATATTATATTATATTATATTATATTATATTATATTATATTATATAATTTTATATTATATTATATTATATTATATTATATTATATTATATTATATTATATTATATATTGAAGTAGTGTCCAAAAATTATGGGATATTGGATGGATGGATGTATGGGATATTTGTTGTTTTTGTTTTTGTTGTTGTTTTTTAATGACTCTACAAGTTTGATTAAACAATCAATATATTAGGAAATATTTTTTATTTTTTAATATTTTAAATATGGGGGTAGAACAAACACTAGATTGATTAAGGCATTTATCGGACAAAATTATTTTACCCAAAAAGCCAAACTACAGCTACAGATTTTATTATGCAAAAACAAATGCTTAAAAAAAAAAAGCTCATAGGAAATTAAGTATCACTAGGATTGTGCGTTATCACAAACAAATAATCTTTAACAATTTTTTTAATAATATTTGGATTTTTAATAATATTTTGGGTGAAGATGTTAATTTTCATGTTATATTATAAATACACTTATAAATGAAAACAAAATCCCTGTTCACAGCATGTTTGTAGTAAAATATCTACTGGAATAATGTCCACTGACCTAAACAGGCTAAAGGCCTGTTATACTATATTCTAATATACTATAAAGCATGCATAATATCACATTCATTTTGTATTAAATGCTTGTGTTTTATAGGATTTTTCTTGTTCATATATTACGTGAAAACGAGCACCCTCTTTGGAGACCCGGTGCCATCAGAAGATAGCAACAACATGACTGAAGAAACCATCACAGAAAACCCATATGATAACCAACTACCACCCTCCAAAAAGGACTTCTGAATGTCGCCTCTGTGCATTTTAAAAGTCATATCTGTCTATAGATACTTCATTTGCAGTATTATAGTGAACTCAATGCAAATTTCTCCTGTAACATATGCATTTCTGATGGCAGAATTTAAGAATTTGCTCTCTTTCAGTTTATGAGTTTGAATTGAATTGCCGACACCCCACAGGAAGTTGATTGACAGGAAGAGAACTTTGCTTTACCGCAGTTCCAATTTAGGAACTAAATTGGAATTTTATAGAGGTTCTTAATTCCGTTCTGAAAGGGGCACAATTCTACTGAATAATAATATAATCTTGATCTCCTATAGTATGTTCATGACTGCATTTTCTTAGAGAGACTGCTAGAAAAGTAACAGATTTTCATTATAATACAATGCTACTGATGTATTTGTTTTTACACTGTATATTATTTTATGCATGTTTATTTTTAGGGGCAAGATAAGATAAATAACTACTATAATAGGAAAATGATAATATTTTTGTTTTTTTTTTTTTTTTTTTTTTTTTTTTTTTTTTGCTCCTTGATGAATTGCTTTGTTCCTCTCTTGTAAGTTACTTTAGATAAATGCTAATGCATGGATGTAAAAATGTTACAGTAAGTTGTTATATTTTCTGTCTTCATAAGCTATTGATTTTGGAAGGTTCTGCTGAGTCCTACAAGTTTAACTTTCTGTGATACTCTTGCCTGTAATATGTTTTACTTATGAGTAGAAACATAAACCCTGAAAAACACTATGAACCCTGAGTTTTTATTACACTTGCAGAACTATATCACACATTGGTTTCATTATAAAATAATGATAATAGTACCCCGAAATTCAAACCTGTTTGCATCATTTGATGTTATGCAAAACAATGGAGAGAAAAAAAATATATTTCAAATGTCCTCAAAAAAAATCCGAAAAAATAAAATCTAAAAAATTAAAATTTATTTAATACTTATTATGATGTTATGAAACATCATTGGCGTGATGGCGTCATGACGTCGTTGACGTGGCCTTACGGCGGCACGCGGGAAAATTCAGATCGAGCACAGCAGCAGCAACAGTTGCAGCGGGTGAGTGACAAAAACAATAATCACGATATTAAAGATTTAAATAATATAATAATTACACGTATACACGATTACGCTGACACATTTATATGAGTTATAGTGTGAGAACATGTTTAAACACATTGTTTTAAGTCGATGAGAGCGCTATAGGATGTGTGTGTTTTGTTCTGTGGGGTTTTAACACGTTAATCGGACTGATTATTAAATTAATGTCCTACACTGTGGGGAAATATAGTTTACTATCTTTAACGTACAAATAATTGATTATTGTTACGTTAGTTTAGTTAATTTGCGCATTGTGCTTTTGATTCTTAGAAAATAGTACTGTTTCCGATTGTAATACCATGGTACTTTTAATAATACCATGGTATTCTCAGAGCTACTGGAATACTATGTTAAAACTATGCTATATATCAAAGTACTGTGGTATTATTAATATATATAATGTTAGGTGTTTCAAATAATAGCTTAATACATGTCCAAACATGTATATTATCGTTGTTTTCTGAAGTTATTTTTTTGTAAATTGTCACAAACGCCTGGAAAGTCATTCAAATATTAGTCAAGTTGAGTTTGAACCCTGATCTGGTGTTTAAAAGAACCATTCGTGTTTGTTTTAAATGTAAACATACTGCTGGATTTCTTAAGCTGATAATGTGTTATGGAAAAAATATGAATTTAAAGAATTAAAATTTCCTGATAATTTACTCACCCCCATGTCATCCAAGATGTTCATGTCTTTCTTTCGTCAGTCGAAAAGAAATTAAGGTTTTTGTTGAAAACATTTCAGGATTATTCTCCTTATAGTGGACTTCAATGGACTCCAAACGGTTGAAGGTCAAAATTAGTTTCATTGCAGCTTCAAAGAGCTTTAAACGATCCCAGACGAGGAATAAGGGTCTTATCTAGAGAAACCATCACTCATTTTCTAAAAATTATATACGTTTTAACCATAAATGCTCATCTTGAAATAGCCCTCTTCTTCTTCTCTATTAGAATTCTGGCAGTGTAGACACTAAGTGTATTACTGCCCTCCACAGGTCAAAGTTTGAACTAATTGTTTTATACTTGCACTAGCATATTGTATATGACAATTTAGTTCAAACGTTGACCTGTGGAGGGCAGTAATACATTTAGCAGCATCTGCATTGCTGTAATTCTAATAGAGAAGAAGAAGAGAGCTAGTTCAAGATGAGCATTTATGCTTAAAACATATAATTTAAAAAAAATTTTTAGAAAATGAGTGATGGTTTCTCTAGATAAGACCCTTATTCCTCGTCTGGGATCGTTTAAAGCCCTTTGAAGCTGCACTGAAACTGTCATTTTGACCTTCAACCGTTTGGAGTACATTGAAGTCCACTATAAGGAGAATAATCCTGGAATGTTTTCATCAAAAGCCTTAATTTCTTTTCGATTGATGAAAGAAAGACATAAACATATTGGATGACATGGGGGTGAGTAAATAATCAGGAAAAGAATCATTTTTGAATGTGGACATATCCTTTAAGAAGTTTTAATATACAAACATCACTAGTGGTCTATAATAATATACAAGTGTAATGTGTTTTGGAGCAATAAATATGGCTATGAGGAATGCATCCCGGGTGGAGGTGGAGGCTGAGATCGAGGAGGAGGAAAATTTTGGGCCACAACCTGTTTCACGTCTGGAGGTACGGCTACTATGGCAGATATAAACACAAACATGGTTTGAACGTTTATTGATGATGTTGTTGTAAATCTCTTTGCAGCAGTGTGGCATTAGCAGCAGTGACATTAAGAAGCTGGAAGATGGTGGTTTTCACACCGTGGAGGCCGTTGCATACGCGCCCAAGAAAGAGCTGCTGAACATCAAAGGAATCAGCGAAGCCAAAGCCGACAAGATCCTGGTGAGACCTTGATCACCATTAGCTGCTTTTACACTGTCAGGCCAGTGCGAGGGCTAAAGAGCAGAAAAATGCTCCAGAAATGCACAAAACGACTCCATCAAAGGGTTAGTTCACCCAAAAATCAAAATTTTGCCATCATTTACTCACCTTCATGTCATTCCACACCTGTAGGACTTTCGTTAATCTTCGGAGCACAAATTAAGATCTTTTTAATGAAATCTGAGAGATTTCTCCATTGACGGTCTACACAACTACCATTTTGACGCTTCAAAAAGTTAATAAAGAGATCGTAAAACAAATCCATATGAATTGAGGAATTTTCTGAAGAGACTCGATCAATTTATATGATTTACAGATTGCCCTAAAAAAGCCCGATCAAGCCCCCGAAGTGACTGTGGAAACACGACTAGCCCTGAAACGCAATAGCATGCTCGCTTTTGGTCAGACAGTGGAAATGCGGCTATTGCTGTCTCTCATTCTGTGTGTTATTGATTTGAACAATCCTTTTAACTCTTTAATGAACAGACAGAGGCTGCTAAGATGGTTCCCATGGGATTCACCACTGCGACTGAGTTCCACCAGCGCAGAGCTGAAATCATCCAGATCTCCACGGGATCCAAAGAGCTTGATAAACTCCTGCAGGGTGCGACACTGAACTGAACGGTCTGTCCGAAAATAATACACTCTATAATGTAATCACCTGATCTAATCGATCTTTGTCTGTCTGTTACGCAGGAGGAATCGAGACGGGATCCATCACTGAGATGTTCGGCGAGTTCCGCACTGGAAAGACGCAGCTGTGTCACACACTGGCCGTCACCTGCCAGGTAATGCACACTTATTTATTTTTAATACTTGTATTCGGAAAGGATGCGTTAAATCGATCAAAAGTGACAGTTAATACATTTATAATGTTACAAGAGGTTCTTTTGAACTTTCTGTTAAAGGATTAGTTCAGTTTAGAATTCAAATTTCCTGATAATTTCATTCCCCGCATGTCATCCAAGATGTGTACGTCTTTCTTTCTTCAGTTGAAAAGAAATTAATATTTTTAAAACATTCTAGGATTTTTCTCCATATAGTGGACTTCAACAGGGATCAACAGGTCCAAATGTCAGTTTCAGTGCAGCTTCAAAGAGCTCTACACAATCACAGATGAGGTATAAGGGTCTTATCCAGCAAAACAATCGGTCATTTTCTAAACAAAAAAACAATTGATATACTTTTTAAACACAAATGCTCATCTTGCACTGCTCTGCGATGTTTCACGCATGACGTAAGGTCACACTTTTCTGCATTGCTGTAGGGTGAAAAACATCTCATCTTCTCCTCCAACTTCAAAATTGTCTGACATTGTTTTACCTTTTTTTGTAAAGGCCATTTCACTTAGTCTTTGCACGTTCGCTTTGTAAACACTTGCTCGGTACTTCCGCCTGTGATGCATGACCTCTCCAGCATGATTACTTAAGGCGAATAAGACTCTTATTCCTCATCTGGGATCGTGTAGAGCTCTTTGAAGCTGCACTGAAACTGACATTTGGACCTTCAACCTGTTGGTCCCCATTGAAGTCCACTATATAGAGAAAAATCCTGGAATGTTTTCCTTGAAAACCTTAATTTCTTTTCGACTGAAGAAAGAAAGATAAACATAAATTATCAGGAAATTCTAATGCTGAAGTGAACTAATCCTTTAATCTAAGAATTTGTGCTTCCCACACACTGGGTCTCATTCATGAAACATTCGTAAATATACGAGTAAATATGTGAGTGATTTGCTCGTAAACAGACTTTCCCGAAAACTCTTCTCCTGATTCACAAATACTTCGTAAACGTCAGAAGTGATAGTGAAATGTGTGTGTGTTAATGAATTCCAATCAGTCGTAAATGGGACGCGCGTGTATGTTCATTCTCAATTACCATAAATCCCGCCCATTAAATCCGACTGACAACTATATATGGGCATCATATTATGACACCAAATGAAGGATTTTGGCCATTTTATAGGAAACAAGTTCCATAGTTTGCCCAGCCCTATTGAAATCAATTCATTATTTGATTAAAGTGCTCCGTTTGCAGATGCTATAGGTGCGTTCACGCGGCCTCATAATTCCTGTAGTTACAGTTAGAGTTCGTAATTACAGTTTGTAAGCTGGGAATTTTCTGAAAGCTCCCACATTTAACATGTGGCCACTATACCACCTGACCGCTGTAGATTGATTTATTAGGCGTTGATAGTGGTGCCATGGAAACGCATAATTTCCAGTCCAAGGACCAAAAGGACGTGAACAGCTCCGAATATAACGTCATTTCAAGATAGCGGTAAATACAAGGTGACGTGAACGCAGCTTATTACTGGCTCTCAAAACAAAAGTAAAAAGAAAAAAACGTACGTAATTACTATATATAATATTTTTTCAAAATGCTGTAAATATGTACCTTATTAAGGTGAATTAAAATGCAGCCTTATTAATGAGCAAAACGTTCGGATGTTAAACGCACTATTTACGCGTGACTGGGAGCAGGTGTAGATTTCTTTCGTATCAACTAACATTTGGAAAATACGAACATTTTAATGAATCCGAAAATTTACGCCAGAACCACTTTACACACGATTTACACAAAAATTCGTTCTGCTCTTGTTTCATGAATGAGACCCATTGACTTTACTTGGGCGGCCCGCCCACATATAATAACGGCCGCCCAAGTATATTCAGAGACACATTTTTGATTTTATTATTTTTATCCACTTATACTTTTATATCCGCGCAAGATAATGAGACCATCCGCAATCGATTAACTAGTCGTTTCGTACCTGCTCGTTACGTGTGCGTCAGAACTGTTTACTCCCGCTAACATTCCCACAGGCGCTGCATTTTGTAAAATCACAAGGGGACGCTGTTACGTGTTCTACAAGCTCGCGCAACAGAGCTTCAGACTGCTTCAAAGTGATTCTCAATCAATGAAAAGCACACATTTATGTCAAGCGATTGCTAATGAACTCAAGTTGACGAATTATTACAACGTCTACTTTATGGCCTTTATATAAAATGTTTTAGGCGATTGTAAGAATCTGAAGGATCAGCCTGCAATAGTACAGACATTTCAAAATAAGAGTCCCGGTGTACTTCGGGCTTGTTTATAATTAAAAGTCACACGCCAAGTTTTTCTTTTTCTTTTGGGCATTATTGGTATTTTGGTTACACAATAAATTGTATTTAATTTTATTTCCATTTAATTCATAGTAAATTATTGTAGTCTCCCCCACAGGAAGAAAAGACTTAAGAACATTATTTGACACACGTATTATTCATTTTATAAATTTTACTAGTTAAATCTGTGTCCCATTCACTGAGAGAGACACTATATGACAGCAAGGAGAACATAGGAAAAGAAGAACCATTTAAATGCTGTAATTATGCATAATTTACAATGCATAATAATGCATAATATTAGTATGTAATTAAACGTAATGTGCTATGTAGTTAAAATTAATTGAATAAATAAACAATAATAGATAAATGGCTTAAACATGCATTTTAGTCTGGGACTAGGCTTAAGCCTTGTCTGTGAAACTGGGCATTTACTGTATGTGTTAACATAAGATTAAAATCACATGAATTTGTGCAAAGTTGTATTCAGTATTTTAACCTCTGTTAAACTCAATAACCATATAAAGCTGGTAAACACAATAACTTTCATGTGAGTGGTTTATTAAAATATGAACTTTGTATTTCAGCTGCCCATAGATCAGGGCGGTGGGGAAGGAAAAGCCATGTACATCGACACAGAAGGAACCTTCCGTCCAGAGAGGCTGCTGGCTGTAGCTGAGAGGTCAGAGCCGCTTTCTGAGCATTCATATTAATCCATTAAGTGCAAAATATTGAACTCTGTGTTTGCGGTGTCAGGTACGGGCTGGTGGGCAGTGATGTGCTGGACAATGTGGCGTACGCCAGGGCCTTCAACACAGACCATCAGACGCAGCTGCTGTATCAGGCCTCTGCTATGATGACTGAGTCCAGGTAACACACACATCCAGCCAGAAAAAGAATCCAGACCGTCTCCATTCACTCGATGTGCTGAAATATTCTGAATCTCTCTTCAGATATGCTCTGCTCATCGTAGACAGCGCTACTGCTCTTTACAGGACAGATTACTCTGGACGAGGAGAGCTGTCCGCCCGTCAGGGGCATCTGGGCCGATTTCTGCGCATGCTGCTCCGTCTCGCTGATGAGGTAAAGCAGCTTAAAAACTCCATGCAAAATCTAAAAGATGATGACTGTTATTAAAAAAAGACCATATTATTATTATTATTGTATTATATTATTTTATCAGGCTTTTTTTTTTTGTAACATGAATATGTATAATGCATTATTCATGATGTACATTTTAATGCATTATCATTTCACAAATAATTGTAACTAATGTTAAAATGCATTGTAATATTTGCGGATTACTTGCTACATCTGAAATTGGTTGATTGTCATGTGTTTTAATGCATTATGTTTACTAAAGGTGTAACCGTGAATGGATAAGTATTATAATTTATTATAGCGATGGTTATAATTATTCATGAGACCATACAGTGCATTATAAAGTGCATTACAAAGGCATAAAATATTTTAATGCATTTTTATATATTTAAATATATATTTAAGGTTTTAAGTACAATATTGCCATTGTTTTTTTTAAAAATCTAGTTTTTATTCATTTTTGTTTTCATTTTTATTTTATTTTTTTAAGTTTCATTAAAGTTTGTTTATTTTAGTAAATCAAGTTAGAAAAAGAAATTTTTAGAAATATTACCTTGGCAACTAGATGAAAAAATAAGAATGAACGTTTATTTTGGTTAACATAAACATTTTTTCAAGGTTTTAGTTAACTATAATAACCCTGACAAGAATTTAAAAAAAAAACATGACTATACACAAACTTCTCTATGAAATGGAAATTAAAAAGCAATTTGTAAATGCTTTATAAAAATGCTGTTTAAATGTTGCCTTTCTTAAAAAAGATTTATGAATGTATTACATTTCACATTTGTTTTAAACACGAATAAACATTTTAAATATATATATTTTTAATTACAAGTGATTTATTAGTTTGTTACATTTAGCTACACTTTTAAACATTAAATAAACATCATTGTTTTACATATTTATTTACATTTAACTATGCTTTTAAATATTTAACTGTTTAAACAAGTTTTACATGTTTATCAGTTTGAAAAGTGATTTATAAATTTGCTTCTTTTTTTTTTTTTTTTTTTAAGTGGCACTCCTAGTCCTTCATTAGCATCTTGTATATATATAACGTGAGCTCATGGATATATGCATGTTGTCTCGTTTGTAGTTTGGTGTGGCCGTCGTCATCACTAACCAGGTGGTAGCACAGGTGGATGGAGCGGCCATGTTTTCTGCAGATCCCAAGAAGCCAATTGGAGGAAACATTCTGGCACACGCATCAACTACTCGGTAAAACTTAGTTGATGATGATCGTGGTGTCGATTTATGCTGACATACTCTATAAAGTCTCTGTGTCTATCTTGCAGATTATACCTGCGAAAGGGTCGAGGTGAGACGCGGATATGTAAGATCTACGACTCCCCGTGTTTGCCTGAGGCGGAGGCCATGTTTGCCATTAATGCTGATGGAGTGGGAGATGCCAAAGACTGAAATGATGCTGATCAGAGTACCTACCTGCACTACTGCGAGCGATAGGAGGCCATCAGGAGGAGGAAAGACTCCTTTAAAATGGTTGAAATGTTTAGTCTAGAATTATACTTTGGAAAAAGAATGAACCCTTAAGAGTGAAATTCATGGTTTATTTACATATGCACATTGACGGATCTGAGTGAGCTGGTGTAATTATTTGCTCTTTAATGTGATGTCAACATCTTTATTTACATGTTTTGTTATATTTGTGCGTTTTGTCTGGACTGAACCTTTTTCTTGTACATAAACTTCTCATAAAGCGTTTTATCTGTTAAACTAATAAAAGTGTGTTTGCATATATATGCCTTCAGTTAAAAAGAGGATTGAACCATGAAAATAGATGGATGGGAAAAAACAAAATACTGAGAGATAATTGCTGAATTTTATTGACATATTACAGGTATTCACTTCATTTCAAAATTAAATCAAACAAACATCAGGCATATTGTAACTGATTAAACAATTTCACAGCATGTTTAAATATATTTAAAAAAAAAATAGGAATGACTTAAGTTACCTTCATCTTTTTCAAAAGGAATGAAATGAAGTGCTTTACCTTGGAAGGAGATATGTAAACAATTTTTATATATTTTTTCAGATTACTAAAGGGAAATTATCAATCAATTTTAATAATGCACATTAAATAAATAAAATAGAGCACATATTAGGTGATATATAAAATAGATTAGATGACCATTTTCTTTAGACCCCACCCTAATTAACTAAACTGCTTGTAGATTGGTCAGCAGTGCTGTCAATCAAAGCCTTTAGCTCCTCCTGTAGAGCGGCGCTGTCAGAATCCTGAAGAAACAGAACAATTGATCTGAGGAACTTAAAACTACAAAAAAGGTCACAATGTATCCAAATGCTACTAACACTAGTGCCAATCCTAGTGAAACTACCTCATTTCCTCCTGCTGGTGTGCTCAGAGCTAACTGGACCCAGTTTCTGGCCTCTGACATGTTTCCGAGCTCTTTGTGACACTGAAAACAAAAGGATTAAATAATGCTTCTTATTCCAATAAGAAATCCCTTTAAAGCAGCTCATCCAGACATACAGGTCTGGAATGACATGAGGGTAATTCAATGACACAATTGTCATGTTTATGTGAACTGTTCCTTTAAGAGAATGACATTGGTCTTTAAGAATAAACCCATTATGTGTAGACAATACAGTTACCTTGGCGATATAAAGCCGAACTGTTTTAGAGAACCCTGGATTTAACTCCTCTGCCTAGAGATCAGACAATCAGAATCATCAGTGCATGTTTGATGAAGTGGTAAATCTTAGATCCTTATCATAATACTGATCCAAAGACCAGAAACCCATCGATACCTTAAGGAAATTCTCCAAAGCTTCATTCAGAGAGGATGAAGGAGGAGTTTCATAAAGTGTGGCGGCAGCTTTCGTCTCCAACCAACCCAGAGAGCTCACCTACAACACACACAGTCCTTGTGAGGGTTTGGTACAGTCATCTGAAAGTGGTTAATATTTATTGGCTTTTTGTTTCAGCCAATAAAGATCATAGGTGGGCATTATGCAAATTTGTAACAAATCTACATAGTTTCAAGCTGGAAGTGAGACTGGAATTACTGACGACTCGTTTCAGACCGTTCAGAATCAGTTCTTTTGTTTTGGGAGACAATAACTTTGAATGTTTGCAGACCTTTTATGTTCTATATTACATACTAAATGAAAGGTAATAGCCAAAAAAGCGTAATCGGGGAATGTTAATTATTGTCGAGATTGTTGGCATTGATTCAGCAGTCTGAACTGACCTCTAAACACCAGCGGCCCAGCAGGTAGAAACAGATCGGATCATCGTCACGCAGAGCCAAAGCTCGATCCAAATGCTCCTGTCAGAACATCCCGGAACAAACACAGTCATTAAACACTCCTGAAGTCAATGAAGGACGACACTCGTGTTCATCTGAAACACTGAGGTAAAGCGTCACTGGCTCACCTTCAGTACGCGGCCGCTTTTCAGTTTTCCATGAATGCTCTCGTACTGTGAAGACAAGCGTGCGAGGATGGCAAACCTGACGGACAGTGCCAATGTATTATGAACTACAGACATTAAAAATAATCTCATACAGTAGGGGTGGTGAAGGCTATGGAAGTTTGTTTCCACCACAGAATAAAAAAAATTAAAAGGTAATCGCAACTTTTTATCTCATAATTCTGATTTCTTCACCTTACAATTACAAGTTTATGTCTAGCACTTCAAACTTTGTAACTCACAATTCTGACTTTTTTCTTGCAATTCCGAGTTTACAACTTGCAATTATGACTTTTTTCCTCACAGTTCCGAGTTTGTAATTTGCAATTTGGACTTTTTTCCTCACAATTCTGAGTTTGTAACTTGCAATTCTGACTTTTTTCCTCACAATTTCCGAGTTTACAACTTGCAATTCTGACTTTTTTTCTTCGCAATTCCGAGCATACAACTTGCAATTCTGACTTTTCCCTCGCAATTCCGAGTTTACAACTTGCAATTCTGACTTTTTTCCTCGCAATTCCGAGTTTACAACTTGCAATTCTGACTTTTTTCCTGACAATTCCGAGTTTACAACTTGCAATTCTGACTTTTTTCCTCGCAATTCCAAGTTTACAACTTAAATTATTACTTTTTTCTCGCAATTCCAAGCATACAACTTGCAATTCTGACTTTTTTCCTCGCAATTCTGAGTTTACAACTTGAAATTCTGACTTTGTCCCTCGCAATTCCGAGTTTATAACTTGCAATTCTGACTTTTTTCCCTCGCAATTCCGAGTTTACAACTTAAATTATTACTTTTTTCTCGCAATTCCAAGCATACAACTTGCAATTCTGACTTTTTCCCTCGCAATTCCTAGTTTACAACTTGAAATTCTAACTTTTTTCTCGCAATTCCGAGTTTATAACTTGAAATTCTGACTTTTTTTCCTGACAATTCGGAGTTTACAACTTGCAATTCTGACTTTTTTCCTCATAATTCCGAGTTCATATCACACAACTCTGATTTAATATATAAACTCAGAATTGTGAGATTAAAATGTTGGAATTAACTTTTTTAATTGTTTATTTTGTGGCAGAAACAAGCTTCTATAGAAGAGAGTGTGTGAATGTGTGTTTTTTTCATACCATTTGTGACAATCTGCACTCAGTCCATTCCTCATCAGTGCTGCCTCAGCTTCATAATGACCTTAAATGTCAAAAGGTCAGGGGTCAGTGCATTTACAGTACATTATAAGCTGCGTTCCAATTCTTAAGATTCCTACAGAGTGTTTAATGCTCAGCAGGGGGTGTTTTCTATGCATTTACAGTAACTTTCTCACAAAGCATGATGTTAAGATGTTGTTTCCTACCTTGCTCTGCGTAGTTTCTCTTTTCTTCTCTGTTGTCTGTCGTCTCACACATGTCGCTGTAGGCACGAGCCAGTCGCCACATAAACTCCATGTTATCAGCATACTGACACACATGTACAAACAAACACAATTTTTATTACAGTTGATATGATTTATCTTTATTTTTATTGTTTTATCATTTCAAACGTTCTTTTGTGAAATATTTTGTTTGAACAATATAATTACGCTATCGTTCTTTTAAAATACTTGCCTCAAATTTTCTATATTTATATATTTTAAGTGTTTAAATGTTTAATGTTTAATCTTAACCAAGGCTGCATTTATTTGATCAAAAATAAAGAGTAATATTGTGAAATATTACAATTTAATAAGAACTGTTTTCTATTAAAATCTATTTTAAAATGTTCAAAGCTGAATTTTCAGCATCATTACTCCAGTCTTCAGAGTCACATGATCCTTCAGAAATCATTCTAATAATCTGATTTGCTGCTCAAGAAATCTCTAGAAATCAGTCGCTCACCAGTGGTCTGTTCTCCGTCAGCAGCTTGAAGCCCTCTGCTTTTTTCCCAGAGTTCCCTGCATGCAGCAGATCACACTGGGCGAGCAGGAGAGCGAGTTCAGGACTGGGAATGTCTGTTAAAGTGTCCAACATTAGCCCGGCATCTTCATCATCCTCTTCCTCGTGCTGCGAATCGTCCTGTCGCAGTGTGAGCACTGTGGCGCAGCTCATCTCTTCCTCCTCATCCGAGTCTCTGCCGTCGTCCTCACCATCTTTATCTGTCTCGCGATCCGTCTCTCTGTCCGTGTAGTCAGACTCAGCGTTGGAATACGCCGTGGTGTATCTGTGGAAGAGCTCAGTTACTCAAATGAACACAACCTCAAGAGCTACACAGCATCCTGATGTGACACAGCACTCTATTACACTGTGACATACCCGCCCTCACTGTCGTCATAGAGACTGGCGGCCCCGGCGCTGGCGGTGAAATAAATGGAGCTGGAGCTCACGGATTCAGAGCGTTCCCTCGGCATAAGCACCCGTCGCCGCCGTGACCTTTGACTCTCCTCCACAGTCTTCCTGGAAAGAGAGAGACTTGGATGAGACGGGTGAGAGTAAGAAGAATCGAGAGAGAGAATAAGATGAGAGAATGGAGACAAGAGAGACTCAAATGAGATGAAAGAGTCCCATAAGATGGTGACATGTGAAAGTTAGAAGAAACAAGAGAGAGAATAAGAGGAGAAGAGAGAAAGTCAGCTGAGACAATGGAGACTCAAATGAGAGAGAAGAGTATGATGAGAAAAGAGGAAGACTCAGATGAGACAAGTGAAAGTCATAGGAAACAGAGAGAATGAGGGAAAAGGAGAGAAAGTGAGATAGCTGAGACAATGGAGAGTCAAATGAGACAGTAGAGAGACTCAGATGAGACAAGTGAAAGTCAGAAGAAACAAGATAGAGAATCAGAGAAGAGGAGAGAATGTCAGCTGAGACAATGGAGACTCAAATGAGAGAAGAGAGTCAGGTGAGACAGGAGAGAGACTCAGATGAGACAAGTTTAAGTCAGAAGAAATAAAAGAGAAAATAAGAGAGGAGTGAAAGTCAGCGGAGACAATGGAGACTCAAATGAGACAAGTGAAAGTCAGAAAACACAGAGACTCAAATGAGACGAGAGTGTCGAGTGAGACAGAAGGGAGACTCAGATGAGACAAGTGAAAGTCAGAAGAAACAAGAGAGACTCAAGTTAGACAAAAGAGTCAGGAGAGACAAAGGAGACTCAGATGAGACAAGTGAAAGTCAGGAAACAAGAGAATGAAAGAAGAGGAGAGAAAGTCAGCTGAAACAATGGAGACTCAAATGAGAGAAGAGAATCAGATGAGACAGGAGAGAGACTCAGATGAGACAAGTTTAAGTCAGGAGAAATAAAAGAGAAAATAAGAGAAGAGAGAAAGTCAGCTGAGACAATGGAGACTCAAATGAGACAAGAGTCAAAGGAGACAGGAGAGAGACTCAGATGAGACAAGTGAAAGTCAGAAAACACAAGAGAGACTCAAATGAGACGAGACTCGAGTGAGACAGAAGGGAGACTCATGAGACAAGTAAAAGTCAGAAGAAACTAGACGAAATGATGAAGTCAACTGAGACAATGGAGACTTAAATGAGATGAAACAGGAGGGAGACTTAGATGACACAAGTGAAAGAAGAAACAAAAGAGAGAATAAGAGAAGAGACAGCTGAGACAATGTAGACTCAAATGAGACAAGAGAGTCAGATGAGACAAGTGAAAGTCAGAACAAACAAGAGAGAGGAGTGAATGTCAGCTGAGACAATGGAGACTCAGATGAGAGACTGATGAGACATGAGAGAGACAAGTGAAATTCATAAGAAACAAAAGAGACTCAAATGAGACAAGAGAGTCGGGTGAGACAGAAGAGAGAGTCAGATGAGACAGGTGAAAGCCAGATGAGATAAGAGAGAGAGTAAGATGAGAAAAGAGAAAGTCAGCTGAGACAAGAGACTCAAATGAAACAAGAGAGTCCGATCAGATAAGTGTAGGTCAGAAGAAACAAGAAAGAGAATGAATGGAGAGGGGAGAAAGTCAGCTGAGACAAATGAGACGAGTCAGATGAGACAAGAGGGAGACTCAGATGAGACAATTGAAAGTCAGAAGAAACAAAAGAGACTCAAATGAGACAAGAGAGTCAAGAGAGATAAGAGGGGGGCTCAGATAAGACAAGTGAAAGTCATAGGAAACAAGAGAATGAGAGAGAAAGTCAGCTGAGACAATGGAGACTTAAATTGAGAGAGAAGAGTCTAATGAGACAGGAGGGAGACTTAGATGAAATTCAGAGGAAACAAGAGAGAGAAGAAGAGAAGAGGAGAAAAAGTCAGCTGAGACAATGGAGACTCAGATGAGACAAGTAGAAGTTAGAAGAAACAAAAGATAGAATAAGCAGAGAGACACCTGAGACAATGTAGACTCAAATGAGACAAGAGAGTCAGATGAGACAGGAGTGAGACTCAGATGAGACAGGTGAAAGTCAGAAGAAACAAGAGAGGAGTGAAAGTCAGCTGACACAATGGAGACTCAAATGAGATGAGAGACTGATGAGATATGAGAAAGTGAATGTCATAAGAAACAAAAGAGACTCAAATGAGACAAGAGAGTCGGGTGAGACAGAAGAGAGAGTCAGATGAGACAGGTGAAAGTCAGATGAGACAACGGAGACTCAAATGAAACAAACGTCAGATCAGAAAAGTGAAGGTCAGAAGAAACAAGAAAGAGAATGAAAGTAGAGGGGAGAAAGTCAGCTGAGACAATTGAGACGAGTCAGATGAGACAGGAGGGAGACTCAGATGAGACGAGAGAGAATAAGATGAGAAAAGAGGAAGTCAGCTGAGACAAAGGAGACTCAAATGAAACAAGAGAGTCAGATGAGACAAGTGAAAGTCAGATGAGACTAAAGAGAGAAAGAAGATAGTCAGATAAGACAATAAAGACTCAAATGAGACAGGATGTAGACTCAAATGAGACAGGAGATAGTGTGAGATGAGACAATAGATGATACTCACAGAGATTTGAGAGACTCAGATTAGATGAGTGAAAATAAATGAGAGAGGAAGTGAGTCAGATGAGGCAAGAGGGAGACTCAAATGAGATGAGGTGACAGATGCCAGATGAGAAGAAACACTGATCACCCACTTCACATCTTCAGCGATGGTGGTGGTGATGTCCCTCAGACCCTCACGCAGCTCTGCGATCTCATTCCTCAGACTGGACACGCTGTTCATCACCTCATCCAGAGTCTTCCTCAGTTCCACATGCTGCTCAGGAGACAAACCCCTCACCGCTGCAGAAAAAGCCGCGGAGTCCACTGAATAAACACAGAGAAGCTCATCATCAGTGCCATATCCATGTGTCTTTTGTGCCAGGTCATATTTAACGTGTGATATACGATGTGTTGAGTGATGATGTACATGGTGTTGTTGGTCCATACCTGCGTCACTCTGCAATCCGGAGCTCGTGTTGTGCAGCAGCAGACGGCGGCGGTTTCTCCTCCTGAGAGCCTCTTTAATGATCAATAATGCGATCAGGCCGGTGCTGATAGTCACAGTGACACCGAGACCGATCACTGTGCTCCTACCGAACCAGCTCATCGTTTCCTGCCCGTAAAATCCCCCAGAATCTTCCTATATCAGTACATCTGCGCGGATCTAATCCGCGATCACTTTATTCATATTTATTCTTATGGTTTAGAGATATAAACACAACGTTGACTCATCTTCTCACTCTCGATTATTTAATGAATGCCTAAATATCTGAAACACATCAAACTTACGCCTTTTGACAGCTGATGGCATGCGTATGTTTGTGTGCATGTGAGAGAGAGATGGAGAGAGAGTGTGTATGTGTGTGGGTGCATTAGCGCACCCTGGCGGACAGGAGGAATTACGAAACTGTTTTCATATTATAAACTACTAGAAAACAAATCAGAAAAGTGAAAAATAATTTTAAAAAAAATTCGGGGAGGAATGAATAAATACACAGTAAAACTAAAATGAAAAAAGGTATGTAGACTACTACAATAATAATTCATATCAAGGGTCACTGACAAAGAAGGTGGAGAAATCCTAGTTTAAAACATATCTTTGTATCCATGTTGTTGTTTTTTTACCATTTTCTATACGAATTTTTAATGACTCATTTGCTCTAATCATCAAGTATAAAATAAAATAAAAACACTAAATATTATTATTAACGTAATTATAGCAGTAGTTTTATTTATGTAAAAAGCAGACGATTCAAAGTTTAAGGCACTCGTATATTTGTTTATATTAATACAATTATTTTCCTAAAAAATATTATTCTGTCGAGCTGAATGGGCTGCGCGTGCGCAGTATGAATAGAGAAGCCGTACGCGAGGCCTAGCAACAGCAAAACTCTTTCTCTTTCCTCTTTTCTTGGAGTTTTATTAATAAAAATAATATCTTACTCCGAGAGAAAGCAACACACCAAATAAATATGGAGATTGGAACGGAGATTAGCAAGAAAATAAGGGTAACTTAAACCTTTTAAAATGCTTTGCATTCGGCTCTGTTTAGCGTGCTAGCTTGAGTAACGTTACACAGTTGTTTCAATGTATGTTTGCGTGTATGTTATTACTCGCGTTTCTTTATTATTGAACGTGTTTGGAATGTTTTCTGTATTTTAAAATGGTGTAAAGAGTTTGTTTAGGTTATTATTGTGTGTTTTGATGTCATATCTTTACTAAATACCATAGTGTTATTTGAAGGACGTTGTGGGAGTATTGTGTAAATACTATGTTATATGAGCTTTCAGTACCATGATATATTTTAAAGAGCACATGTGATGGCGTCTCTTGTACATTGATACCACCACAGTGCTCTGTCAATGTTTTTGTGTGTGTGTGTGTGTGTGTGTGTGTGTGTGTGTGTGTGTTTAATACTAATGTATCAGTGCAGAAAAAGTTCTTAATTTATTCATTTTCTCCTGTAATAATGTTTTCAGGCGGCGATCAAAGGAAAGTTGCAGGAGCTCGGCGCTTATGTGGGTAAGATATCACACCAATCAGATAGACATGGTCTAGTTTTGCTCAACTGTATTGTGTTTCCGTGAGTTATTTGTAGTGTACTTGCTGCAGCAAACTGTTAACCAGAAAATCTTGTCATTTGCAAAACAGGAAGTTCAGTAAGATTTCTAGGGAATCAGATCGAAGTAGCATTTACATTTTCACTCTTGCACCTACACTGGCATGACAGAAACTGAAATGTAAAAGTACAATAGTGTGAATGAACAAACAAAATGAGTAGCATTAAAGGGTTAGTTCACCCAAAATTTAAAATAATGTCATTTATTACTCACCCTCATGTCATTCTACACCCGTAAGACCTTTGTTCATATTCGGAACACAAATTAATTTTTGATGAAATCCAATGGCTCAGTGAGGCCTCTGTTGTGAGCAAAGCCATTCAAACTCTCAAGGTCCATAAAGGTACTAAAAACACATTAAAAACAGTTCATGTGAGTTCAGTGGTTCTATCTTAATATTATAAAGCAACAAGAATATGTTTTGTGTGCCAAAAAACAAAATAAAGACTTTTCAACAATATCTATATGGGCTGATTTCCAAACACTGCTTCGGAGCTTTACGAATCGAATCAGTGGATCAGAGCATCAGAGTCACGTGATCTCAGCAGTTTAGCTGTTTGATAGGCGATCCGAATCACTGATTCAAAACAAGATTCATAAAGCTCAGAAGCAGTGTTTTAAAATCGGCCCATCACTAAATATTGTTGAAAAGTCGTTATTTAGTTTTTTTGGCACACAAAAAGTATTCTTGTGAGTATTCATGTGAGTTCAGAACCACTGTACTCACATGAACTGAGTTCATTAATTGATCTTGAGAGAGGAAATGTCATTGCTGTGAATGCAGGCCTCACTGAGCCATCGGATTTCATCAAAAATATCTTAATTTGTGTTCCGAAGACAAACGAAGCTCTTACGGGTTTAAACGACATGAGGGTGAGAAATTAATGACATTTTAATTTTTTGGGTGAACTAACCCTTTAAGTAAAATAACAGTGCAAAGTTAACAAAGAAAGTAGCAAATACATTTAAACAACAGGAAGAAATTAAACAAATGATTTGTAATCATCATTATTCAAGGTTAAATTTTCAGTAAATTCTTCCATTCTCATTTATGTCTAAATTATGTTGTATTATAAACATGATCTGTATTAAACTGTTTCTTCATTAATATGATGGTTCACTGGATTAAACATTTTACCATGTGTCTCTGTCAGACGAGGAGCTTCCGGATTACATCATGGTCATGGTGGCCAATAAGAAGAACCCGCAGCAGATGGCGGATGACCTGTCCTTGTTTCTAGGCAACAATACCATCAAGTTCACTGTATGGTAGGTGAAAGTCTGATGTTTGGTGTCGCTTTTGCTTTACTGCATGATCAAAAGTACAGTAAAACAGTGATGCTGTGAAATATTATTAAAGTTTAGAATAAATGAAAATGTATTCCTGTGATTAAAGCTGAATTTTCAGCATCATTACTCCACTCTTCAGTGTCACATGATCCTTCAGAAATCATTCTAATATGCTGATTTGCTGCTCAAAAAACGTTTCTGATTATTATCAGTGTTGATGTCAGTTAAAGAGAAGGTTAAAAACAATGACCTAAATGCTCTTTGTGTGTGTTGTAGGTTACATGGTGTTCTGGAGAAGCTGAGATCAGTTGCAGTTGGTATGTTTCATGTTGGAGACGTTGTTTACACTCACATCATGTGACTTGTTGCATCTCAAAGTGCATATTTTTACCTTAACTTTTTTCTTTTGCAGAGCCCACATCTGTCCGTCCTCCTGTTGTGCACTCAGAAACAAGCATCCCAGCAGAAAGCAAAAGGAGGGGGGCGGAGCCTCGCGCGCTCGCCGTTTCCAGCTCGCGCTCTGATAAGGTGGAGGGGCGTGTCTCGAGCTCCGCCCATGAGAACCGCGCCAGGTATTTCATTCTCACGACTTAGGGCTGTACGATATGTCAAAATAAAATTGATCACAAACTCTCACATTTTTGCATTATCTAGTAGGAGAGGCTCTTCTGAAAGACCCTCCCGACTCACATCCGCTGTCAAACCGCTGATGGAGGCATCGGCTGAAGCTGTGATTGACATCAAGCCTGACCTTGACGATGACCTCATTGGTTATGACCCCCTGGAGCAGAGCTTGACCTCAGTTCACACGCAGCCTTTATACAGCCGTTCGACAGCAGAGAGGCCTCGGCCAGCGGTGGAGTCTTCAAGACGGACGGCGGACGCTTACAGATCCACAGACGTCACGAGAGGTCAGGAAAGGTCAGGATCCAGCCATGAGCGGGGCTATAGGAGCTCAGCAGAGAGCAGCAGGGTGAGTGAATTTCGATTCATTGAAAGCATCAGTTCAGTCATGCTCTGTCATCACCTCAATGAATGTCATCCTTCTGGCAGGATTTGTACCGGAAACGAAAGGCGCCCATGGCCAGTTCAGTGGTTCGGGTTCACAGAGGTCATGAACGCGGGCAGGAGGCTGATGAACTGGATGAGGAGGAGGATGAAGACGAGGAGGACTATGGTATGGCTAGCAAAGTGTCTCTACCATCGAAACCTGAGCGCAAGTACGTCCCTCTCTGAGATGATAGCAAACACATTTTTGAAATGCTAATACGAATATTATTTTCAAGATGGATTGTTAACTTATTTTGTGTTTTGTGTGTTTTCGCAGGCCTTCTCTCCCACCAGCCAAACAAGCCAACAAAAATCTGATCCTCAAAGCAATCTCAGAAGCTCAGGAATCCATCAACAAGACTACTACATACACAGGTTCAACATTTAATATTACAATAACAATAGTTTTAACTCCACACAGTGCATTTATTAAATATTGAACTGAAATGGGACCTATTCAGCTGATCTTTTTGTATCATTTATTATTTATTTAACTGTTAAATAATTTTTTTCATGGGCTTCACTTTTTGACTTTCTTTGTGTCTTGGGTTTTTTCCATTATGCACATCATGTACCTACCTAGACAAAACAAGAAGTAGTCGTCCTTGGACACACTGACACTCTCACACACAAACAGAACTTGAAGCAACACACACAGATTTAGGCACATACATTTCTTACTTGTTATGATATTTCTTGAAATGCCATACATGATCAGGTTTGATTCTTAAGTCGTATGATTGGAAGCTCAAGCCATCCTGGAGATTGTTGTTTGACCTATGTCTATAAATATGACCCTTCTTCCTGAATATCCTTTTTTGAATTGGCTTTTTTATATATTATTATTAATTTAATGTGCTTTTGTAATTTTTTTTATTATTATTATTTCAGGTTTAGTTTTTATATATTTCCCGTTTGTAATTTTAGCATTATAATTTAAGTTATTTATTATCTTTTCTAATTTTTGTTTAATTTTAAGGGGTTATGCCCAAAGTCACTCCAACAGGAGTTATTCTCAGTATCAGTGTCACTGTTTCTAAACTCTCTGAAACGCCTCCATTGTAGTCTTGAGTTTTCTTCCAGGAACAAACATGTCGCAATATTCCTCATTTAAAGTCGCCATGAAGTTTTTTGGCTTTTAGTATGAATATATTATCCTTACTGTTATCCATAAGCTAGTGTGCTGCAAAACAAGATAAAAGCATTCAACACAAATATGGATCAATGATTTTGATGACGTCATTCTGCACTTCAAATTCTCATCAGATCTTCTGTCCAATCAGATGCTCTCTAGAATCTAAAGCGTCCTGCCCTATACATTATAAATAGATGCTGAAATCGGTTACTTGTTCACACATTTACTATTTTCTACATGGTGAAAGGCACATAGTGCACTATATTGATGATAGGGAACGATTCAGACAGTGTAAATACGCTTTCCATTGAGGCGAATGAAGCCTTGTTTAACGTTAGTGTCATGCAAAACGCAGCGTACACAGTCCACTCCAGCTCAGAGACGTGATAGCACAGAGCGGATCGTATGTGTGAGTCGCCGCAGACCAGAAAACGTATCGGACCCATTTGAATTCTGCTCAGAATGCTATATTTTAAAGAGATATGAAGGAGATGAGGAGAAATAGTTAGCGATTAGAAGGAAACTGAGGCTTTACCGAGCTCAATACCGAGCTGTGATATAAAGGAAATGCTATTGCTATTTTTAAAAAGGGGAGGAGCTGTCCGATATGTCCTGCCCTGTCTTTCAGTTCATCAACACATTGAATAATGCTGCACATTCCAAGACACTTCAGTGGGCCTTGAAATAATTCCTGCCCAAGGCATATGCAAAAAAGGGATGGGACCTGGTTGAGTTGAGTTAGTGTGTTGAAACTCACGGTTATGGAAGCGGTTGACTTATCAAAACACACTGGTGTAGGTGACCAATCTGAGCACATTGCAATTTGGAAGGAGGGGATTCATAGATACAGGAACTAAACAGACTTGGAAGGGAGGTGCTTTAACAATGCAAAATATGTGAAAAACAATGTTCTAAAACACTCAAGCATTAAAAACCTATATTTTTCTAAAAAAAAAAACAAGAAAAGTTGAAAAAGGGCATAATGGGTCCCCTTCAAGTTTTCTTCTAATATTTATATTTCTTTTATCTCAGCTTTATTTCAATGAACAGAAATGTTTTTAAAAGTTTTAGTTAATGATAATAACTTTGGTCTATTTTCTCATGTCCAGTTCCCCAGCGGCAGACGGTCCCTGTTGCACCACGAACACGTTCGGCCAGTGACGAGATGAGTAACGCTGCAATTCGATTGGTCCAGGAGCACCTGCATGCTCTCACACCCCAGGAGACACTGCACAATAGTGAGCATCTGTTGCTTAAAGAAGTATTGTGTCGTCACAAGGAAGTAAAAATCAGACTACACATTTCTTTCTCTTCTGTGTTTTGCAGCCCAGTCCAGAGCTTTAGCATCTCGTCTGCAGTTGGAGCTTCCAGAGGAGGACAGCCGAGAGCAGCTCGGTGAATACGGTAAGAGATATGACCCCTAATAGCTAAGTACATCTTTGGCCCAATCCCAATTCTATTTTATACCCCTTCCCCTTCCCCTTCCCCTTGCCCCTTGAAACAGAGTGTCAAGGGGTAGGGCTGAAAATATTCCCCTAGAAATGGGACACCACTACTAGACCGTTACACGTCAGCATAAGGCGTTGCTAGCTCCTACGTCATAGATGCGCCGATGTTTATCACACACTTCTAAAGGCCAATTCACACCGCACCGTCAACACTCGTCTGTTGGAGTTTGTTGGATCGGTGTGATACCCCTGTTTGCGTCTGTTGGAGTCGGTTTTCACCCGACTGAACATGTTTAATCAGCGTTTGTCGGGTCGTGGAATGTCTGCGCGGTGTGAAGTTTTCCAACAGACGGCAACAAACTCTGACGTAATCTGACCTGGCCACGAACCGTTGCCATGACGATGAGGCAAGTCCCCTGCAAAGACAGCTGTTTGATCGCACCCGTGCCTCACACACAACACAACAAAGCAGTGGAAACCTGACATCGCAGCTTGTTCATTATAAAAAATAAAATATACAAAAGGTACAATAGTCCATAGTGCAATCCGTGCCATTCAGCAAGAGCAGCTGCTCCACTTCACCGAAAGAGAGAGGTAACGTTAACCACTATGAGAGCAATGCAGGTTTACCTTCAGTTTCGTTTTTAATAATTCGTTTTGGCTTGTTTAGCTACATAGTTGTATATGCTTATGGGTCTCGTTAATAAAAAGGGTCACGCTAAAAAAGCCTTAAGATGCCATCGATAGCTGTAGTGATCTCTGTTGCTTGGGTGACAGCTATTTTTTTGCATTTGTCTTCAGTTCTTCGCATGAGACAAAGGAGACGAGCCTGCGTGTTTCCTCAGGAGTCCCTGGTTGATACAGAACATACAATACTGATGAATAAGCACGCAAACTGAAAGCACTTTTTGTTTATATCATGTAACGTAACGTATTTATGGACGAAACCACAACAAAACAATACATTAATCAGACATGCGGCAAAAAGAAAATGTTAGCTGCCACTGGATTTGAATTTATGTTGTCAAATCAACGCGGGTTTCAATAAAATATAAAAAAAAAAAATTGTTGTGGAATTATAAAGTAAAAAAACATTAGCGAACTGTTTTCATATCGATTTTAACAAATCTGTTTTCGGAGAACATAACCGTATACATGAACACAAGATTAAAGGCAACATAAAACAAGTTATTATTTATTACTAAAATACTGTTTACCGTAAAAAAATACTTAGATTTATGGGTCTCTCTGCTCGCTTGGTCGGCCATGTTGGAAATTTATCATACCCCTTCGTCTGAAGTGTGGTCCCGAAAAATCTTCGTTTGAAGGGCTACCTGGCCCTTCCCCCTACCCCTTCCCCTCCAACCAAATGAGAATTGGGACACCCCTACCCCTTCACATGAACGCGCGACACAAAGGGGAAGGGGTAGAATTGGGATTGGGCCTTAATTGTTCTATGGATGTCATTCAGTCACATTCTGTGAAGCTCAGTCGTCTCATGTAGCCAGACCTTTGACTAAATGGTCCGCAATATGCAACCGCCCACGTAGACAGGAAGAGACCATCTGAGCAATGTGTAAAGCACCTAACCAGTTGTTTTTTATGTGGCATTTAGTTATTTGAATATACACTAGCATTCAAAAGTTCAGGGTCAGTAAGGTGTTTTTTTGTATTCAGTAAGGATGTGTTAAATTGTTCAAAGGTGACAGTAAAGATTCTAAATTACAAAAAAATCTTTCAAATAAATGCTGTTCTTTTCTATTCATCAAAGAATCCTGAAAAAAATGTCAAGGTTTCCACAAAAATAAACTGTTTTCAACATTGATAATATTCAGAAATGTTTCTTGAGCAGCAAGTCAGCATATTACAATGACTTTCCAAAACCAGCCCCCAAACTTTGAACAGCAGTGTACTAACTCAGACTTGTGGTTGTTTTGATTCAGAGCTGCAGGTTTTAGAGGCGGCGAGACTCAAGGCTCTGGACACACGTTCGTTCATCATGAGGAAACCAGAGCTGGAACAGACTCCACCAGTCAGGAGCAGGCTTACTACTGTCAATCAGACTGAAGACCCGCCCACCACATCCAGAATGGTGCAGGCCAGGTACATTCAGATCTGTATTTTTATCCATATACGGTATTGTACAGTAAAGTTTGAGGTTGGTAATATTTTTTTAAGTTAAAGACATCTCTTTTATTTGATCAAACATACAGTAAAAAAAGTGATTTTGCAAAATATTATTACAATTTACAACAACTGTTTTCTGTTTGAATACGTTTTAAAATATAATTTATTCCTGTGATCAAAGCTGAATTTTCAGCATCATTACTCTAGTCTTGAGTGTCACATGATCCTTCAGAAATTATTCTAATATGATTATTTGCTGCTCAAGAAACATTTCTGATTATTATCAATGTTAAACAGTTGTGCTGCTTCAGATTTTTGTGAAAGAAACATACATTTTTTCAGGATTTTTAATGAAAAGGTTTTTTTTTGTTTTTTCAAATTAGTATTTATTTGAAATAGAAATATTTTGTAACATAAATGTCTTTACTGTGACTTTTGATCAGTTTAATGCATCCTTATTGAATAAAGTATTAAACTGATGGTAGTGTTTATGCTCACATCTGGTTCTCTTCCCACACAGAGAGAGAGCGGAGGGCGCGGGCGGCTCGAGTCCAAAGTTTATCGTGACATTGGATGGAGTTCCCAGTCCGTTAGCCAGCCGCACAGATCAGGAGATGGAGCCTGAGGACGAGTTCAACACGACCTCTGACCTTCCGGAAAATGACAAACCCAAACCTGCCGTCCACCTCAGACTCGGCACTGAATTTATAAACACTGGCGGTAAGATAGCTATCTAGGCATCTTGTACTAACAATATCAGTGTATATCACAATACAGCTGTGTTTTTTTTTTCTGGAAAATGTATCCCCTAAAACCCAATTTTTTTTTTTTTTTTTTTTTTTTTTTTTTTAATTTAGCATTTTTTTCATGTCATTATATTGTTTAGAGTATAAGAAACAAATGAAAAAATAAAATTTTTTAAAAATTATATTTTATTCATATGTTATGATATGTCCTCTGTAGTGGACACCAGGACTAAGTTGTTTAAAAAATAAAATGACATGAAATGACATTTATAGGCAAAAACAATGTGATTTTTTTTTTTTTTTTTTTTTTTTAATCACCAATGAATTTTTAGGCTTCAATGTTGTTTTTAACCAAACTATGTATAAAGATGATTCTCAACTATGTTATGAAACATATAATGGAATTAATTGATATACCATTTTACTTTATGCAGTATGAGGGTAAAATGGCCATACATCGGTTTTCCCATTCAATACAATGTATCTATACACTGTATCTAATTTGCATATTAATGTATTCTTGGAGCAACATGCAATAAAAAAAGAAGTGTAATAATGGGAGCAATAATTGGCAACATTTTCATCATAATATCTAATAATTAATAGGAATATTGACATATAATTTCTTTCCCTATTCACTTGTTGTGTCTCCTAAAATGCCTGATAAACATGATTTAAGTCCTGGTGTCCTCTACAGTGAACATGTATGAAATCATTGTTCTGTTTCATAACAGAAAGTCATATTTTGATTTGAAACCCCATAACATTTTCCTGAGATGTTGATTTATAATAAACAATTTGAAAATTAATCCGATTTAAATAAATTTTAAATTTAATCACAAAATATTATCATATTTCCATAATAGTGCTAATTTTCATTTTCAGTCATAGTTAAAGACCAAGAAGTTGTTGTTGTAATGGCTAAACCTAAAAAAATCTGGTATCTCTGCAAAGCCCTGAATGTGCTCTTTACAGGACATCCAGACTTAAAACTGTGACATGTATGTATCACTAAAATATAATGTCCACTACAGAGGACAGAAGTCTATTCCTGGGTCCCAGGAGGATATAACACACAACTATGTGTGTTTTTGATGATCAGTAAGAAGTTAGGGTTATTGAGCAATTGCTCATTATTTTTCTGTAGTAATGACCATTATGTCAGCTTAATTTTAATACAAAACCCGAAACATTTTTGTAATGTAGTCATGTGACTCATCATTTATTCTAGCTGTAGTCAACATTCCTCTCCAATTTGTGCCCTGCTCACCCTCATTCTGTCTTTCTCCTGCAGATAGAGAGATGGATGAGCTGGAGGACATGGACACAGAGCCGGTTCAGGCTAAACGGCAGAAACTTCCAGAACGCTGCAAGTTCTGGCCTGCGTGCAAGAGCGGAGACGAGTGTTTGTACCATCACCCCAACACACAGTGCAAGTGAGAACATATTAAAGAGGCCATATTATGCCCTTTTATAAAATCTTGTTTTTGGGCTCTACTAGAGTAGGTTTTCAAGCTTGAATGTTTAAAAAACACATTATTTTTCACGTATTTGACATTGTTGCAGCTCCGCTCTTCCCAGTCTAGTTTAGTTCCTGTCTCTATGAAGCCCCTCTTTCTGAAAAGTGCAATGTGCTCAGATTGGTAAGCTAGAGTAGTGTTGTGATTGGTCAACCATAGTGTTTGGGGAAAAGTCACACCCCTTACCATAACTGAGTTTTAACACACTACTAACTCAACCAGGCCTTCCCTCCTTAATAGAAATTATTTAAACAAGGAATATTGTCTTGAAGGCGGCTTTAGTCCGGTTCGCTTGAACGGTAACCACTGGACTGCCAGCACATAAAACCTTCTACGGGATGTTTTGCATATCAAATTCACTGATTTGAACAATATATTTCAAGACAAATTCAGCATTTTATTTCATGAGCACTGAGACTGTGTCTTGTGAACCTCCTTCAAGAAACGTGCATGTTGGACATGACGAAACTATCCTAATTATACAGCCCTCCTTAAGAACAACTAGATGCAGTGACTGTAATATTTTTGTATGCTATGTAGCAATGCGTAATACATATTGTTTTTGGTTCTGTTGCAGAATGTTTCCCAACTGTAAATTTGCAGACAAATGTCTGTTTATTCATCCAAACTGTAAGTTCGATGCAAAGTGCACCAAAGCAGATTGTCCATTCACACACGTCAGCAGAAGAGTCAACGGCAACCCTACAAGAGCAGGTGTGTAGGACGAAGATAAACTACATGGGAATGTGTTAAATGCCACTTTGATACAGCTGCTGACTTGTGACCTCTGACCCTGTAGCTCCAGCTCCAGCCAGCAGCGTGTGCCGTTTCTTCCCAGAGTGTAAAAAGCTGGACTGTCCGTTCTACCACCCCAAAGTGAGTTTTACATCAGCTGGTTTCACTTTGAGGGGTATATTTTTATTATGTGGTGTTCAATAGTTTCAGTGAACTCATATAAAGCTGAAATCTGATGTAGATATTTACACACATTAGAATGATTTCTGAAGGATCATGTGACACTGAAGACTGGAGTAATGATGCTGAAAATTCAGCTTTGATCACAGGAATAAATTATTTTTAATATACATTGTATAAAATAAATTGTAATATTTCACAATTTTACTGTATTTTTGATTAAATAAATGCAGCTTTGGCGAGCATTAGAAACTTCTTGGTAACACTTTACAATAAGGTCTCATTTTTTTAAATTAAAGCATTAACTAACAATGTATACATTTTTTGTATATATTAACAAAAAATTTTAATTTGTAAAAAATAAGTGTTGCCAGTTTTTTTTTCTTTTTTCTTTTTTTCCCAAAAAAATTAAATCTTTATTATTTCAAACTTTAAACTGATACATAAGTCAACATAAAATCAAAATTGACAGTGTTTACTTACTCTTTGTGCCTGTTATTCCATATTGGGATTTAAGAATCTTATGTTTTAATGCATTTTGACTCCGATGCTAATAGTACTTGTTCATATGCTCTTCTCTTAATATATTTTGCAGCCGTGTAGATTTGCGGCGCAGTGTAAGCGAGCAGATTGTACTTTCTACCATCCAGCAGTGGCAGTGCCGCCCAGAAGTGCTCTGAAATGGACCAAAACACAAAGCAGGTACAGCAAACTCTGTTTGAGATTTACCTGTGAACCGAACTTCTGTAATGACTAATTTTCTGTTTCTTTCCCCACAGTTGAGAAACAATCGAGTGATGAATGAGCTGCAGTGTTTCTACAGTTCATGCAGAGCTTCCTCTGTCTCCTCTGATATAAATCTGAACATTTGTTTTGTGCTTTTATGTTTTTTTGATTTTTAAAACAAACGAATTTTATAAAATTCTACTTTCTGTAAACTGTTTGCAGAATATCTTTTGTGTATTAAATGTCAACAATACACACACATGAATGTCGTCTTCACTTAGTGATCCACACAGTTACATGTTTACAATCTCAGAAGTTTTGAATGCCAAAGTGTGACACAAACATTGCGAGTCAGAGATTCTTTATTTTCCAGACTAAAGTTCATGATCTTCAGGGTGGTAAAGTTCACTCATCAAACGGTAAATGTACGATGGAGCGTTTCCACCGATGTTTGAGATGAACAGTGTGATGAGCTCAGGAGGGACGTAGTCAAATACCGGACAGTGAGCGTTGACCTTAGATAAGATCTCACCTGGAAACAGAACAGCGTTATAAAAGGCCATGTGATGCTATTTTAAAAAGTCATTATTTTGTTTATTGGGTGTACTAGAGTAGGTTATCATGCTTTAATGTAGTAACGGAAGAAACAAACAAACTTTGAATCAATTGAACAAATTGCTTTGCAAAATGATTCACTGTTTCACAACGGCACATATTCTGGAGTCTGCAATGCACCTCTTTGAAGTAGTTTGAGTAATCAGATTTAAATTAGTCTCAAATGCATTTCGGAGGACATTTACACCTGGTCTTTTCACGATCGCATAGCTATCAAATCAGAGAAAATGCATGAAGTGATCAGGTGTAAACAGACCCACTAAGGAAAGGCACAACAATAAATGGCCTCTGAGTAATAAACAGAAAAAAAATACCAGGTGTTCAACTTATTTTGGGCTTTTCATAACTTTAAAATTGTAAATCTTTTCATGAAAAGGAGTAAAATGTTGCTGTGTGACATTACCTTCAGTGAAGGGAAGAACTTCATGTGGTGAAACAAATTTGTGAAACGTGTCCTCCTCGTTAGGAAACTACAACAACAAAGACAAGTTAATCCTCAACAGTATTTGCAGGATCTTATCTACTGACTGCACGGTGTGACCGATACCTGCGGCGAGAGCTTGAACATGGGAGCGCACACAATGAGAGGAGTCGAGTGATGCTTTGCAGCCAGAGCCAGTGTATGTGTGCCATTAAGCGCCCGCAGACCCCCGTTAGCCAGAACCGTCTGTGTGCCGATGATGACCTGAACAACACACACACACACACAGAAACAAGTGATTTAATTATTTAAAAGAAACTAAAGCCGCCTGTGTATGACTAACATTAAACAAAATAATCATGTTTCAGGTATGTGATAACATTTATAGTTGTGTGAATTATTATATCTTGAATATTCTATTGGTCCATCATGCATCAATCCTTTATTTCACCTTATTGACTCTTGACATTACAGCGAAAATGGCAGCATCTGGGATGACCGTTGTCTCAATGTCCTCTTTGGAAAGACTTGTGGCCATTTCATGCCCCTGATGGACAAAAATGAGTTTGAGTTTAGTCAAAATATTTTCAAGGACCTAAAAGTTTACACCACAACCAAATACACTTGCTTAAAACAAATGTGAAGTTAACCTCATAACCTGTTAAAATGCTCACATAACACCTTTTTTTATAAATAATATTAATAGAATAAATATTATTAGATATTACTATTTAATATATTTTTAAATGTTATTAAATTGTAAAATTGAATATTATGCATTTATTAATAATGATAAATTAATAGTACATTAAAATGTTTAATATTTATTATATATATATATATATATATATATATATACACACACACACACACACACACATTTAAATATATTTTATTATTAATTTATTATGTATTTATTATTGACAAGAACTTAATAATTAAAATGTTTAATTTTTATTTTCAGTAATTAATCCTTTATGTTATTTTATATTATAAATTATTAAATAATAGATTATTTAATAATTATAATATAAAATATTTATATTAAACTTATTAAACATTTAAATATACTGTTATTATAATTAATGCATTATGTATTTATCAATGATGAACTTCATAATAATAATTAAATGTTAATAATTATTTATTACATTATATTTAATAATTTCTTCAATAATTAATAATTTATATTATTTTATATTAAATAATATATTTAAAAATAATGTTATATATATATATATATATATATATATATATATTTATAAACGATTATTAAATGTTAATGTTAAATGTTAATATTATTAGTATTATTAATTTATTATCATTATTAAATAATGACTAGAACTTAATATTAAAATGTTTAATAATAATTATTACATTATAATTATTATTTTATAAAGTATTAAATAATTGTATATTATTTAATATTATATAAATATTATTATAATAGTCTAATAATAATAAATAATGATTAAAAATTATTGTAATGTATAATGACAGTGTTGTTTATTTTTGGCTGTATGTTCTGCCATTATTAAATCTGCCAGCATTGTGATATGTTTTCCAGAGCTGCTTTAGTAAAACACAATGCTCACCTGACAGAAGGGCGCACACTCTGCAACGATAACATGGAATTTGCGTTTCCGCGCTGCGTCTTTCAGGAACGCTTCCACCGTTCTGGAGCGGCCGATGGTCATGATGACCTCGTTGGAGTGGATGTGCTCCAGCGCCTGCATGGAGATGTTGTCTGTGGTGCCCTCTAAAATCACAGGCAAACTTTTAACCAATTATACAGTCAAACATATTCAGCATTACAAGAACATTCACTACTGGACAGAAGAGCAAGCTGGATCATCTTATGGATTCTCACCCAGTTCTGTCAGCAGCTCGTTGATGGCTTCAATGACGTTGGCTTTGAGATGAGCGAAGTGCTGTCTGAAGTTGTCCTCACTGGATCCTCCAGACGTCAGCAGCTTATGCAGAGATTCCTGCTGATCCGTCTCCTCACTGCTGCCTCTGGACCTGAGGAGAGACACATGATCTCCTGATGATTCAAACTGTTCACCTAAAAATGAAAAGTTTGTCATTGCTTCTAAACATGCTACTTGGAGTTATTTGAACCTTAAAGCTACACTATGTAACTTTACGCCCTCTAGCGGAAGAATATTGTTTAGTAATCACGTGAGTTGTGCTTCGGAGGTTACATATGATCGAATTATCAGTGCAAATGTCACTAACAACATCAAAACTCTCACGATAATGAAAGGCGGATATCTGAAAAATATGTCTTAGAGGGTTAGTAGCTTATAAATGCTGTTGTTTTGACTTGTTGAAATAAATTGTTTTAAAATAACATGACAAATGTTTGGCACTGCTTACATTAGACAACATTTGCTATACTTGGAGCTAGAAATTGACAAGGCTATTTATAGGCAAATAGACCAGCTCATTTAGAGATTAGTATTGTTACCAACATAAACATTGCACTGTAAATGTGATGCTATGCAAACTACCCTGATCTTATTTCTTTAATTTATGGATATGTGCATAAAAACGTGCGGACTAATATAGGGGTCTAATGTTGGCAAATAGGTAACACAACAGCCATGTATCTTTCCAAATATTATATAATTGTACTGTAAAGTCAACAGTCTGTAATCTCCACTGATACCGTGATAGGATTTAATGAAACAGCTTAGATAGATCCAAATCTAACTTCAAAAAGGAAATCAAGAAATATTCATGCATTCAAATTGAAGGGAAAAGATTAGATTTTAGATTTTGTCCCTCTAGTGGACAAAATTACAAAATTTGTATTATAACACTCTTCTGTCATTTGCATTGAGAAAATGCTGAAATTTGGATTGGCTGGCTATGAAGCTTCATAGCGTTATGAATCTTTTGTGTCAAATGAGCGGTTCGGAGCGCCAAAGTCACGTGATTTCAGCAATTTGGCTGTTTGACACGCGATCCGAATCATGATTCGACATAAAAGATTTATAACGCTCCGAAGCTTCCTTTTTTTTTTTTTGCGCACCAAAAATATTCTCGTGGCTTTATAATATTAATATTGAACCACTGTACTCACATGAACTGATTTAAATATGTTTTTAGTAACTTAATGGATCTTGAGAGAGGAAATGTCATTGCTGGCTTTGCAAATCTCACTGAGCCATTGGATTTCATCAAAAATATCTTAATTTGTGTTCCGAAGATTAACGAAGGTGTGGAACGGCATGAGGGTGAGTAATTAAAGACATTATTTTCATTTTTGGGCGAACTAAACCTTTAATATATTAGTGTAAGGAAAGAGGGAATGAAGTTATAAGGGCTATTTCAGATACACACCTCGCATATTCTTCTCGAATAATCTTCAGCACCCTGCGGACCATGTTACCGACGGTGGTCTCTGACGGCTGCGCTGCTGTCATCCGCCGGCCCTCCTTCCGTATGATTTCCATCAGCTCACCTGAAAAAGGACACCAGTGACTTCAAGATCAAGGTTCGAGGAAAAGTTTAATAATGTCAAGTAAATTTAAAAATGTAAAAAATAAACAATAGATATCAGATTAAAATTAGACTCAAATAAATAAACAAATTATATTTGAAATAAATAAACAATGAAAATGTAAAATAAATAAGAAATAAAAAGCAGATTAAAATAAAAAGGAAAAAAAAACACTTAAAAAGCGTCACCTATCAATGGCATCATACCCTCGATTACCGGTTTTATTTTGTAGAAACCATGGAAACACCAAAGAAGCTTTAAAATAGGGCTGTCAAATGATTAATCGCGATTAATCGCATACAAAATAAAAGTTTGAGTTTGCATAATATATGTGAGTGTACTGTGTGTAATTATTATGTATATATAAATACACATAAATTAATGTATATATTTAAGAGAAATATGTTATTTATGTACAAAATATTTTTATTTATATATAATATAAATTATATAAAAATATAAATAAATACATATACTTATATTTCTCAAATATATACATGAATGTGTAATTGTAATTTATTTATTGTAATATATTAAATACAATAATAATATATTGTAATATATTGTAATTGTGAAATTGTATTTATATATACATAATAATTACACACAGTACACTCACATATATTAGGCAAACTCAAACTTTTATTTTGTATGCGCGATTAATCGTTTGACAGCCCTACTTTAAAATATTATGTTTTATTAGACAAGGGAACAACTGTTTGGATACATTTAAAGACAGAAAACGAATCATTGTTATATAGCTCAACACAGTTGGTCTTATTGTTTGAATCTCATTTTCTTGATTTACTGCTAGTACCGTGTTTTTCCATGACTAATATCGTCTTACTGCAGCGTCTCATAGCAGCCGCTGAGCGAACGAAGAGAGTAACGTTATAACATCATTTCCAGCACACTCAAATGTATCTAATATGATAAACAGCGCTGCATTAACCCACGTATACTTGACCGGAAGAAGCAGAAGCAGCGACTGTGGCATAATAAAAGTTAGTAATCGCTCCAGTGGCCTCGTTCTGCTCGCACAGCAGAGATCATACTACAATAAAGTTAATAATCTCATCTATGAACATGATTTCTGCCCGAGTCCCATCGGATTCTTTTCCACCAGCTGTGAGGTGAAGACGACATCTCATGTTACGCCTTTGTTTTGAATATGCGACCTCTAGCGGCGAAAAATTACATATTGTGCCTTTAAATAAATAAATAATAAAAATTAGATTAAAATTAACAATAAATAGGCTACATATAACAGGAAGTAGAAAAACAATGTAACTAAATAGAAACTAAATATTTTTAATATAAAAATATTAATTATAATAAATAATAAAACATTTTCCCCTACATATGGAAGCTTTATACATGAAAATATATAGCTGCCTTTTAAATTTCAATGCACAGTGAATGATGTAACAGTAGCAGTGTGTCATGCAAGATACGACCAGCACTGGAGCAGCGCTCGGGCTCTGATCCGGTCTCTGGTTCTCATGGTTCTCCCTCACCTGCGTTACTCCAGCGGGCCTGTGCGGTGATTCTGCGGAGTAAAGCACTCGTTTCTCGGGCAGTTTCCGCGGAGCCCCGGAGGGATCCTGCCCCGCTGCCGCAGCGCTTCAGCTCGGACAGAAACGACTCAATGCGCTCGGACAAATCCGTCTCTTTATCAGCGCCAGGCATTTTTATTTGTGTTTTAATAAAGCGCTGATTCAGACCGAGTTTCTCCTGACAGCTTGAACGCTCACGGAACCAGACAGAAACCTCCTCCGGGTCATGAGTCCGGCTCTTCTTCTGCTGTTTAACATCAGGAATGTGTTGCAACAGCCCCACCACCCGTCCATCCATATCAACACTCACTATCAGTGAGTAAAGCTACTCATTATTTGCAAAAAATAAAATTTTTATTTGTATGACAATATGAATTTCAATAATCGAATATATCAGCACTCTTTAAATCCAGAATGTTTATACATCTAAAAAGTATTTTTATAATGGTATTGATTATGTTATTTACCATTCTAATATATGTAGTAGTGTTATGTGGATATATAAAACATGCTGGTTTATGATTTATTATACATCAGTGTTCAAAAGTTTGGGGAAAGTAAGTGGGGATTTTTATTTTTTTAAGTTGTTTAAAATAAGTTGATTTTAAATATTTCATGGCATCAACAGATTTCAAAAAAGTTGGGACAAGGCCATGTTTACCACTGTGTGGCATCCCTTCTTCCTTCTATAACAGTCTGTAAACGTCTGGGGACTGAGGAGACAAGTTGCTCAAGTTTAGGAATAGGAATGCTGTCCCATTCTTGTCTAATACAGGCTTCTAGTTGCTCAACTGTCTTAGGTCTTCTTTGTCGCATCTTCCTCTTTATGATGCGCCAAATGTTCTCTATGGGTGAAAGATCTGGACTGCAGGCTGGCCATTTCAGTACCCGGATCCTTCTTCTACGCAGTCATGATGTTGTAATTGATGCAGTATGTGGTCTGGCATTGTCATGTTGGACAATGCAAGGTCTTCCCTGAAAGAGACGACGTCTGGATGGGAGCATATGTTGTTCTAGAACTTGGATATACCTTTCAGAATTGATGGTGCCTTTCCAGATGTGTAAGCTGCCCATGCCACACGCACTCATGCAACCCCATACCATCAGAGATGCAGGCTTCTGAACTGAGTGCTGATAACAACTTGGGTTGTCCTTGTCCTCTTTAGTCCGGATGACATGGCGTCCCAGTTTTCCAAAAAGAACTTCAAATTTTGATTCGTCTGACCACAGAACAGTTTTCCACTTTGCCACAGTCCATTTCAAATGAGCCTTGGTCCAGAGAAAACGCCTGCGCTTCTGGATCATGTTTAGATATGGCTTATTTTTTGACCTATAGAGTTTTAGCCGGCAACGGAGAATGGCACGGTGGATTGTGTTCACCGACAATGTTTTCTGGAAGTATTCCTGAGCCCATGTTGTGGTTTCCATTACAGTAGCATTCCTGTATGTGATGCAGTGCCGTCTAAGGGCCCGGAGATCACGGGTATCCAGTATGGTTTTCCGGCATTGACCCTTACGCACAGAGATTGTTCCAGATTCTCTGAATCTTTGGATGATATTATGCACTGTAGATGATGATAACTTCAAACTCTTTGCAATTTTTCTCTGAGAAACTCCTTTCTGATATTGCTCCACTATTTTTCGCCGCAGCATTGGGGGAATTGGAGATCCTCTGCCCATCTTGACTTCTGAGAGACACTGCCACTCTGAGAGGCTCTTTTTATACCCAATCATGTTGCCAATTGACCTAATAAATTGCAAGTTGGTCCTTATATGTACATTTAAGTTTTCCGGCCTCTTATTGCTACCTGTCCCAACTTTTTTGGAATGTGTAGCTCTCATGAAATCCAAAATGATCCAATATTTGGCATGACATTTCAAAATGTCTCACTTTCAACATTTGATATGTTATGTATATTCTATTGTGAATAAAATATAAGTTTATGAGATTTGTAAATTATTGCATTCCATTTTTATTCACAATTTGTACAGTGTCCCAACTTTTTTGGAATTGGGTTTGTAACTGTTTTCTATTTAAATTTATTATAAAATGTAATTTATATCCAGTGATCAAAGCTGAATTTTCAGCATCATTACTCCAGTCTTCAGTGTCACATGATCCTTCAGAAATCATTCTAATATGATGATTTACTGCTCAAGAAATATTTATTATTATCAATATCAATGTTTCCATTCAAAGTTGTGAATTTAAGCAAAATTAAAATATTCTGCCTAAAATTAAATATTGCATAAAATATTTAAGAAAAAAGCCCATGTGTTCAAGAGAAAAAATCGTCTCTTCCTGAGAAATTGGCACAAAATATCTGCAATAAAAATGAAATGCTGCAATCGGGAGATCCAATGTAGCTATTTTTTCCTCCATCATAAATGACTTGGCGTTACATCCTGCATTTTTTATGTGTTATCCTAAAATAATAGGTGGATGGAAGCATAGCTGTTGTTGAAAACAGTTGTGCTACTTAATATTTTTGTGGAAACTGTGAATATTTTTCAGTTCAAAACAGCATTTATTTGAAATAGAAATGTTTTTTAACAATATAAAACTCTTTACTGTCACTTAATTTAATGCATCCTTGCTGAATAAATGCTGATTTGCTGCTCAATCAAAAGCAATCAATTAAAACGTATTTCACATCATTTTTCTTCTAGCCTATTAGAATATTCTCCATAATATATGCAGTGTTTGTTATCATTTTAATACTGTTATGTGGCTAAAAAAAAGCATGTCTGTATATGCTGAGCTTTGCTTTTAATAGTTATTGTTTTATTATTGGGTCTATTTTCATGTCCTTATTCAAAATGTGTAATTATATTGCTTAGAATAGGAATCTGTCTTACAAACATTTTCTTTTAATTTAATCATAGTTCAGATCCTCTCTGATCATAATGACTAAGTTCTGCTTTGTTGCTGCCATGTCCGAGTTTACATCACAACTTCATTCGTTAGTAACCGACAAACACCCAAAATACTTTACTAACAATTTTTATTGAATTACAAGCCAATTATATTTCTGAAATCCACTTTCACCAAAATTAATCAGAAGAAAAACATTGCTGTTGAAAAAGATTGAACACTGGAGCAAAGAATTAAACCACTGGCAGCAAATAATAATAATAATAATAAATCTGATCCGAACCTTCCACCCAGGACATGTGTAACCACTATTCCATAAAAGCATTTGAAAAGAAGAGAAAATCCAAAACTGAAAGTCTAGTTTGATCCGTCAAATACAAATCAAACCATTGAAGACACCAGAATTGATGGGGCAGCAATGATGGCATTTACACACCCACTGCAGGAGTTCTGTTGGATTGAGCATTTATTCAGTCTGTGGAGAAACTAACAACTAACAATCAACAAATAAAGACTTTAATTACAGGTGAACTCAGGCTTTCCCATAAACAAACTAAAATGAGATTCTGCCCCCCAAAATAAAACTGCTTTAAAAAAAATTAGTAAATTTCTCAAAGTCAAAATGGTCAATTTTAGTTTGAAGCTCTGATGTGCATTCGCTCTTCACTTACAGTGAGTGGGACTTCATTTTGACAAAATGGCTTTGCATTTTCAAAAACAAGTCTTTGAAAGATAGCTAAACACATCAGTTCATGAGAACTTTGTGACTAAAGGCTGAAACAATCATTCTATCCTTCCAAATAATAATTACAGTAATTAACACACACATTCAATAACCGACAGATGACCACAAAGTTTCTCTCACAGGAGCGCATGTTTTATCAGTTATAGGGGCTTGTGCTGTCATTTAGTATAAATACACAAAAAAAAAAAAAAAAAAGCAGAATTTTTTTTTGAAAGACTGGGTGTTTTTTCAAAATGATACCGAGCAAGCTTGTATCAAAAATGTACACGCACTGAAAGACAATTTGGCCGTCGAGCATCAAACGCTTCCCAGAGAATTCCCTGATGCACGTCCACTCCCGATAAACTTCAGGTCGCCCGTGGCGACCAGAACGGATCGCCGGGGCAAAGCAAATGTCAGGGGCCGGAGGTTCTGATGTCAGGAAGTAGTTCTGGGTCCCTGATTGCTCAGGCAGATTTTACTCAATGAGCTTCTTGGCCTTGAAGAAACGGCGCAGGTAGAAGACCTGCCATGTGGCCAGACCGATCAGACAGCACATAGAGAAGATGCTGAAGTACAGCACGCGTGTGTTGGTGGACTCTGCAAAACATGACAGGACGTCAGAAACAATTCATACACAAAATACTGCATCTATATTTGTTCATTTAGAAGACATTCTGGCCCCGTTTACACCTGGTATTAATATGCATTTTGGTTGATCGGTGTAAACGGGGTCTAAAATTTGACTGGGTTGCTTTCGTAGTGTAGATGCTCATGTGGTCGAATGTGTTTGAACTTTCCGCCTACTGACCTAATGCATAAACATAATGGAAAGCGTGCTAGCGAGGCGGGATTTAAACTTTGTTAGCTGAAAACCGACGTTTAGTTTGAAGAAGAAACTTTTCTCTCACCATTCCTGATTTCTAACACACACTCACTTCATTCGTTCGGCTTTTATAGCAGAAACGAAAGCTAAAGCTCTCGGTATGTTTTTCCGTCATATGTAAATTGCCCAAGCTTATTTTGTCCAAAAGACCCACACATTTAGCCACCCATAGACCCTCCCCTTGAAGAAATCAGGACAGAAGTGGTTGAAAGTGGACAAAAGAGACACCAGGCGTAAACGGGAATGTGTCTCCCTCGTCTACTCGTCATCCGATCAACTAAAACGCATCTTAACACTAGGTGTAAACAGGGCCCTTTATCCGATCTTGCTTAGAGGTGGTACTAAACTTCAGTGGGTTGGTTCTTACCATTAGTATCTCTCATCTCCTCCTCTCTCTTCTTCATGTAGGCGAAGTCATTGACAATAGACTCAGAAAGATCCTCCAGCCGACGGAGCTCCACCTCCAGGGGCTTCAGTTTCTCTACCTTGGCAATCTGAACAAAGCGGCACAATCAGAATGACTTCAAACCAAATCTGCCTTTAAAAGTAGGTGAGGATAATCCCCAAATGCAATGTAAATTATCGTTCAAAAGTTTGTGGTCAGCATGATTTTTTTTTTAATTATTTTATTCAGCAAGGATGCATTAAATTAATCAAGTGACAGTAAAGACATTTATAATGTTACAAAACATTTCTATTTCAAATAAATGCTGTTCTTTTGAAATTTATATTTACTATTGAATACTGAAAAATGTTCAGTTTCCACAAAAATATTAAGTAGCACAACGGTTTTCAACAATAGCTATGCTTCCATCAACCTATTATTATGCACATTTTGGGATTTCACATAAAATACAAGATGTAAGGCCAAGCTACGCATAATTCCCTTTCAGAATAATTTATTGTGTTTCGCCTGCGCACTCTGAGATGCAAGTCATTTATAAAGGAGGAAAAAAGCGACGGTGGCCTCCCTGATTGCAGCAACTTCCATTTTTATTACAGATATTTTGTGCCAGTTTTCTCTTGCACACATGAGATTTATTCTCAAATGTTATGCAATAGTCCAATTTTGCAACTTTGAATGGAAACAAAGCAATTGATTATGATAAGAAACGTTTCTTAAGCAGCAAATCAGCATATTAGAATGATTTCTGAAGGATCATGTGACATTGAAGACTGGAGTAATGATACTGAAAATTCAGCTTTGATCACAGGTATAAATGCACAAATGAAGCACCCTTGGTGAGCAAGAGAGACTTCATCCAAAAAATCTTTTAAAAAAATCTTACCAACCCCAAACATTTGAATGGAAGTGTAGTCTAGAATTCCGAATCACAAATGATATAAATAGGCAAATAAAAGTTAAGCATTAGAAAGCACCTCTTCATAATTTTTGGCCTCAACACCGTGCTTCATGTCCAAGTTAATCTGTTGGTCAGGAACTCTTCCAGTTCCTAAAATTAAGAGAAATTCAACAGTCATGAATGCATACAGCATATCAGTGCTAATTCAGAATCAGATTATCATCAATCTACCATCATAGCATCACCATATGTCAGCCAAGGACCTATATTTTCATCAAAAGCTACAGTTTGAGAAGTTTGCAGACGTGTGAATCACTCACCCATAGGTGACTTGCTCTCGAAGCACACCTCAAACATGTCATAGTCCTCTGTGGTGAAGGCAAACTTGCCTTTGCTTGCATCTTCTTTCACATAGAGGATGTGTCCAGAGGAGTCTGTGATCTAACAGGGTTACAACATTTGATATTCAGTAAAATCCAAACAGACAAATATATAAAACATCTATACATGTATTGTAAGTAAGGTCAAAAGGCATTATAAAGGCCAGAAATGTGTTGTTATTATTATCATAATTAAATTATTATTGAATTCAGCTCTGATCAATAATGTTTAGTTCAATCTTTTTACATTAACATGTATTTTATAAGCTATAATACTCGTGCTGGTGAGTATGGAAATAAGACTGACGTGTTATAACTAGAGTGAATGAGATCCGAGGGAAAACACACAAACTTGATCCGCATTCCTTCTTTACACACCTTATAATGCTAAATGTCATTTACATAAGTCATCTGATTTATTTAACCCGCTTAATGTTATTAAAAACGAAGTTAATTCAACCGTCCAACCAGGAAGCGCCATGTAGCACTACCATAAGGCATTGAGTTTAAACTCACAGAACCGCTACAATCATCACAAATTAACTAAAAACCCCAGTCAAACGTAATGTAATAGTTGATTATAACTGTAACGATTGTTTGTGTGAATATTTAAATCGTTAATCCTGTAGATGTGTTAATGTGACGTCACCTTCAGGTTGGTTTTAGTGTTCGGCTGCTCGCTGATCTCGTATTCTCCGGTCACGAGCACGTCTTTATGGATCTCCTCCCGCAGACACTTTCTGCTGCGCACCGGTAAGTAGAATGAGATCGACACGACCGACTGAACCACAAACAACAGTGAGATCGAGAGCGAAAGCACACGGAACCGCGCCATGACGAGCTGATCGCTCCACTACTGCAGGCCCGGGTCGAGCTGCTCACTGCGCCTGCGCTCTCGTTCCGCGCATGCGCACTGCCTCTGCGATTCTCTCAGTGTATCTAGAGCGCCTGCTCGTGGAGATCAATGGACGTCTCTAGAACACACTTACAAAAATGTTTGTTCTTTTACTTTGTGCATTTTGAAGCAAGCTCCGAAATTGGCACTTGAAAAATACCCTCGTATGTGTCAAAATGAAACAAATTCGGTTTTGGGGGACAAAATAATGTTCATTTGAAGGCCTTTAACACTTGATCTATTCTATTGTATTTCAGATCTATCTGGGAATGTAATTAGTGCCTCAGCTCGATTCACTGTCTCTGAGGTGAGTGTTGTTGCTCATATTTAGTGTAAAAAAAACTAAAATAACTTTGAAAACATGCACTGAGCTTGAAAACAACACTGCCAACTTGAAAATATACTATTTACTATTTAAAATACACTACCTATTTTTAATGTTTTTGAATGAAGTCTCTTATGCTCATTAAGGCTGCATTTACTTCATAATAAATACATAAAAAACAGTAATATTGTGAAATATTATTACAATTTAAAATTGTGGTTTTCTGTTTTAATATACTTTAAAATATAATTTATTCCTGTGACCAAAGCTGAATTTTCAGCATCATTACTCCAGTCTTCAGTGTCACATGATCCTTCAGAAATCATTCTAATATGATGATTTGATACTCAGTTATTATCAATGTTGAAAACAGTTGTGCTGCTTAATGTTATTTTATAACCTGTGATACTTTTTCAGGATTCTTTGATGAATAAAAAGTTAAAAAATAACAGCATTTATTTAAAATAGAAATCTTTTGTAACAACATACACTACCATTTAAATGTTTGGGGTCATTATTTTTTTTCTTTCTTTTTTTGAAAGACATTAAAGGGTTAGTTCTCCCAAAAATGAAAATTCTGTCAATTATTACTCACCCTCGTGCCGTTCCACACCCTTAAGACCTTCTTTCATCTTCGGAACACAAATTAAGATATTTTTGTTGAAATCCGATGGCTCCGTGAGGCCTGCATATGGAGCAATGACATTTCCTCTCTCAAGATACATTAATGTACTAAAAACATATTTAAATCAGTTCATGTGAGTACAGTGGTTCAATATTAATATTATAAAGCGACGAGAATATTTTTGGTGCACCAAAAAAAACAAAATAACGATTTATTTAGTGATGGCCGATTTCAAAATACTGCTTCAGGAAGATTGGGAGCGTTATGAATCAGCATATCGAATCATGATTCGGATCGCGTGTCAAACCGCCAAACTGCTGAAATCACGTGACTTTGGCGTTCTGAACCGCTGATTTGATACACTGAAAATATTCTCATCGCTTTATAATATTAATATTGAACCACTGTACTCATGAACTGATTTAAATATGTTTTTAGTACATTAATGGATCTTGAGAGAGGAAATGTCATTGCTCCCTATGCAGGCCTCACGGAGCCATCGGATTTCATCAAAAATATCTTAATTTGTGTTCCGAAGATTAATGAAGGTCTTACGGGTGTGGAACGGCATGAGGGTGAGTAATAAATGAGAGAATTTTCATTTTTGGGTGAACTAACCCTTTAATACTTTTATTCAGCACGGATGTGTTAAATTGAAAAAAAAAAAAAATGATAGTAAAGATTTATATTGTTAGAAAAGATTTATATTTTGAATAAATGCTGTTCTTTTTAACCTTTTATTCATCAAAGAATCCTGAAGATAATGTATCACGGTTTCCACATAATTAGGCAGCACAACTGTTTTCAACATTGATAATAACTGAGTATCAAATCATCATATTAGAATGATTTCTGAAGGATCATGTGACACTGAGGACTGGAGTAATGATGCTGAAAATTCAGCTTTGATCACAGAAATAAATTATATTTTAAAGTATATTAAAACAGACAACCATAATTTTAAATTGTAATAATATGTCACAATATTATTGTATTTATTATTAAATAAATGCAGCTTTTATGAGCATATGAGACTTCATTCAAAAAAATTTAAAATAGTAATGTTTCCAAACTTTTGACTGGTAGTGTATATGGTTTTAATCTAAGTTATGATCAGTGCTGGGTAGATTACTTACAAATTGCGGTCAGTTACCGATGACAAAAATTGTAGTTACATAATCCATTACATTACACATTGAAGGTAATATAATCTGACTACTTTTTGATTACTTTTAGTTTAGCCCTTATTTTTTTTAATTAAAAAATGTCTACATACATGATCACCTGACATGTCTGTTTAATAAAATGATGGGCTGAAGTGGGTGTAGCCTTTTGTTTGGGGATGGAGCAGCCATTTTAGGAAGCAAAGCTCCATGGGACACAGTGCCACAAATTGGTGAGATAAATTGCACTGTTTAACATGTTTAAAATTAAATATCTTTATATAAAAAATATATGCATGTGCATCAATATGTAAAGAAGTATGTTTGATTAATAAAATACTTACTTTGTTTTTATTTATATACTAAAACTGTGTTTTTTTTGTTTGTTGCCTCAGGGCAACATTGTGCAGTTAGGGCACTTTTGTTCAGGCGATATGCCTATCATGCTAAAGTGTGGATGCATATTAGAACCATATGGTGCAGTCAAGTTCTCCTATGAATTTTATGTTTACAAGTTCTGAAAACTGAAATGTTCAAAGAATGTGCATTATGTGTGTAATTGATATTTATTATTATTATTATTATGCTGCCACAGAGAATCAAGCCTATCAGCTGATAAACTGACTAAATGAGTAGTGTTTCTGGCAAACTTTATCTTCACACACACAGTGACACACACACACACACACACACACACACACAAGTATTGTAATTAGTAGTAGTTTGTTTGATGTTTGATGTTTTTGATTGGTTTAGAATAATTTGTGATTGATGTTTTTTTTTTTAAATAACTTTTTCTAATGCATTTATTACTTGTTTTCTATAATACACATATATAGAAAACCTTGGTGTTTTAGTACCCTTATGGCACAGTGTTGCCCTGCGGCAACAAACCAACATCTGGATCTGGGGTTGGGGGGTGACAAATTTTATGATGGATATATTATCAGGGATCCCCAAGCTCCCAAAAAATGGGGTGAAATATTTTTTCCCCAAAAAATAAAAAGTCGTGCCATAGAGGATTAGATTACTCTTGACCTAACTTGTTTATCACATTGATTTGAATAGGATAATCTTGTAAAATACTGATATAAAATTACAAAAAGAGAGAAAATATATGCCTTTCTTTGTTATGAAGTGCATTAAATGTTATATTACATCAGGGTTTCCAAGACTGGGGTTCCTGATGGAACTGCAGGGGGTTTGTGAGTTTAATGAAAAGGTATTAATTAAATCAGAAAAATTTTAAAATAAAAACAAAATAAAAATAAAACACTAAAAATATTTTATTTGTTTACCTGCATGTCATGTGAACATTAAACAACATCAGAGAACCATGAACTTAATTTTATTTATTATTATTGTTATTATTATTGACTTAATTTATTACCTTAAAATCTAAAGGCTTACTTCAAGTAAATATATTAGGTCAAAGAGGTTCAGCTGACAAAAAAGTTGGGGAATCCCTGCATCACATGAATATATAAAAAATAAAAATGACATGAATTTGCACATTTTAATGTGTCTGAAAGACAAAAGCCTTCCAAAGACAGTAATACATGGTTAAATGACTCACTGAGTGATAATTCAAAATAATAATTAATGTGTTTGTCAGGAGTTAATTACATATGCAGTGTTGCAATGTTGAGTAAACACTTCTTAAAAGTGAAATGATTTCTGTAAATCCAGTGATCAACTGCTGTGTTTTGCTCAGTTTTCAGTGATAGTCACATGACTAGTGGCTGGTCTGTATGTGCAATTCCACATTCCTGGAAGACCTTCTGAACGGATATAAGCAGCAGGGGCGTTTCCTCCGAGGAGGCAAAGGGGGCAGTGCCTCCTTAAAAAAAACTGGATGAGAAAATAATCGATATTACAAAAATAAAACTAAATTTAAAAGTGTAAAAGTCACCCGTTTTTCTAAAATGCAGTGTCCAACAGCGACACCCGCAGGTAAAGCGCAGAGTCCACGTCTCTTGTGCCTCCCTTGATCACATTGAAATAAAGCAGAACCCCTAAGCGTGCCGTAGGTTTAATGGGGGGTAATTGAGAATGAATGGGGGAAAGTCATGTGAGAGGAGGCGGTGCCACCATCGCGCTATGATTGGGTATGTTCGGTTATGGTTGGACATGACTGGTTCGTGCAATAACTAATAATAAACTAATGTTAGTTATAAAATGTCTAAAAACACTAACTTGAAATTTATACTTGCTTTTAATAAACAGAACATAACATAGTGTAAAAATACAAAATAGAATTGTATTTGATCTGTTTTTATGTAATGTGTATTTAACCAGGGAAATTGTGTAACAGGGACATAAATTTACATTTGATATATATAAAAAAATTGAGGACTTTGTCTCCTCATTTTAAAACACCACCGCACACCACTGATAAGCAGTAGGCTTTTAAAGAAAGTAAATTGAATAAATATTTTTTTTAAAAACAAAGTAGTAGAAGAATCAATGAATTCTGAATAATTTACTGTCTTTGTGATAATAACATGTAATCATGTAATCAATAAAAAAGTAACTGTAGTTATATAATCTAATTACAAGTACTTAATTTTTGGAATCTGATTACATAATCCAGATTACATGTAATCTGTTACCACCCTTATGATATCTTGACCCTTGTACATTATTAAACAGCTATCTTTTTTATTTGTTGATGTAATATGTAAAATCCATAATTGTTCAGATGTAATTTTTTTTTCTCCATTAACGAATTCAGTTGATGTATATGAATAAATTGACAACACACTGTGTATGGTTAGAAAAATGCCCTCAATAAGGTATAAATACCCCTGAAATCAGAAAGTAATTCAGTTTGATCTAAAATTTGCAATATTGATTTTTTTCATATTTTGTTGCACTTTATTTTTGATCTCCTTGTGAGAGGTTTTGCCATTGACACAATATTGGCGACCTGCTCAGGTAACTTCAACACTGTGTAAAAGAATTGTTGGTTTAACTTAAAAAATAAGTTCCCTGGTTGCCTTAAAATTTTAAGTTAATTGAAATTAAAAATTTGAGTTAATACAACGAAGGCGAAGGTTTAATCAACAGAAACTCAAAATATTATGTTATCTGAACATTAATTATTGAAGATGATTTGAGAAAAGAAAAATGTTGTGATAACACAAATCATGAAAATACTTTTTTACAGTGAAGGAGATTATTTTGAACATCAGTCAAATCTGCATTCAGCATTTATGTAATGTGTATTTAACCAGGAAAATTGTGTAACAGGGACATAAATTTACATTTGACATATATATAAAAAATGGAGGACTTTGACTCCTCATTTTAAAACACCACCGCACACCACTGATAAGCAGTAGGCTTTTAAAGAAAGTAAATTGAATAAATATTAAAAAAACAAAGTAATAGGAAGAATCAATGAATTCTGAATAATTTACTGCCATTGTGATAATAACATGTAATCATGTAATCAATAAAAAAGTAACTTCAACACCGTAAAAAAGAACTGTTGGTTTAACTTAAAAAATAAGTTACCTGGTTGCCTTAAAATTTTGAGTTCATTGAAATTAAAAATTTGAGTTAATACAACGAAGGCGAAGGTTTAAACTCAAAATATTATGTTATCTGAACCACGTTGATTTGAGAAAAGAAAAAATGTTGTGATAACACAAATCTAAAAATATTTTAGATTTGAACATCAGTCAAATCTGCATTCATTAGGAGAATTACTTTCATGCTGAAAATCAGCGAAGCCAAGCCTTTGTGGACCTTAGATCTTTCACAAGTGTGATGTCACGCAATTCCATACCGACAGCTGCTCATTTTTATTACTGTGTATGCTCTCTGGGTGAAGGGTTGTCTTGTCTGACATCTTCTTATCAATACCTAGTAGTGGAGACACTATAGCAGCTGTACACATTTATAAATGTGTCAATATCTAAACAATCAGCCAATCTGCTCACACCTTACTTTGGTAATTATCCACCAGATGATGTAGAAAATGGCGGCGATCCAACTGTGTGTCTTTATCAGTGAGAGAGCAGTGCATTATGGTCTATCTTTAGCCTGGATTCTCTCTGCCTTTTTTTCCCTTTTCTCCTGCTTTTTTCTCCAGCATACGTTGGCTGTCTGTTTCCTCCCCTGGGCTGCAGCATCGACGCAGGTCGGCGTCACCGTGTTCTAATTTTACTGCTGTTGATGCTGATGGTGAAGGCAGCGCACCTGCTATTTCTGTCTCTGCCTCTCTCTGGGGTCTGCCAATTGTATTAATAGACAGGGAATTATTACATACTACGTGATTTTACGTCAGGGCCATAATCTCACTGAGTGGCTGTGTCTGCTGCTGGAGATACAAAGTGTTTTGTAGTTTTGAGGCTTACTAATGTTTTACATTCTATTTAGTCTTTTGCAATTGCCTCTTTTTTATATATTGTACATTTAAAAGTATCACTTTAATAGCCACTAACCTAATGGAGAGATAAATCAGGGTAAGAAGCATACACAGAAAAGGAAATAGATCCTCACGTTCTTAAGGATCAGCAGTCACTTATTATGTGTGCAACCGCGATAAGCCTGAAAGGGGAAGGAAGTGACCTAAACGTAATGGCGTGATTGCATCACAGTCTCTTACGCACATGAACATAGTTTCCGCTGAAATTTTTTTGGGCTGCAGTACAATATAAAATGATGCAAACTAATCTGGCCTTTGGTTATCTGTTAAAATGAATATTGACACATTTAGGATTTATTCAGATGAGTTGATTTGATGTTTATCAGTTCTACTTGCGTCTGAACCAGAGCAGAACACAAAAACAGAGTTTAAACATTAATAGGAAATGATCTCGATTCCCATTCACCGTTAAGGTGTGGTTTGAAGGGTGTAACTCAATATTAGGCAAAAGTATGACTATGAAAAGATTGTGATATTTAATAGTCTGACAGAGATCAGGACAATATTTTAATGTTTTTGGAAGAAATCGCATGCCAATCAAGGCTGTATTTACATGATCAAAAATAAAGTAAACCCAATAATAATGGTTTTCTATTTCAATTTATTTTAAGATGTAACTTATTCCTGTGATGGAAAAGATTAATTTTGAAAATTGTGCTGAGTCTTTTTTTTTTTTTTGGAAACTGATGCTTTTTGTCATGAACAAAGTTCAAAATAACAGCATTTATTTGAACTATAGAACATTATAAATGTCTTTACTGTCATTTTTCGTCAACTAATCAGGAAAAAAAAAAAAAAAATGACTTACTGACCCCAAAAGAGTCAATAAATTGTGTCTGATAAAGTATCATACAGTGAGCTCACATCCACACAAGCAAATAATTTTTGTACATTTAATATTTATTTTTTCTAGTTTTGCAAACAATTCGCAAGTTCACATTTCAGTACAAAAATAAAAATCCCATAAATTAAAAGAGACTACGTTTTCACAGAAAACTTCATACTTGGACATTAGACCATTTAATGCAATGGTTAGGCAGCACACATTTGAGTAAATAAAATTCACACATTCATAAATCAACCGTAAAGTCAAAACATATTAGTTCTCTATTGCTCAGAACACACTAATACAACAATTGAAATATAGCACCAGTAAACTCCAAAAAAGAAAATCTAGATTATTAGTTTAACTTAACATTAACCAGATCATTAATGCAAAATCAGTTAATCCATGCTTATTTTGCTACATTTGGCAGGCATATATGGTTCAGATAAATATAGGAAGCAATCGTGATTGCTTGATAGAGTCAGTTCCATAGCCCTGCAATGTCTTTTTATATCAAGTTGTGTGACAGAAATATAAATTCTAAAAGTCAATAGTGAATTCAAAGAGTGAGGAGGGTTGGGGAATTCAAGGAGTCGGACGACTGGTCGTTGCTGCTGCTGCCCCTCCGGTGCACGGGCCCACAGCTGGGGAAGGTGTCGTTTTCCGGATAGGTGAACATAAAGGAAGACGTATAGGTGGTGCAGGCCGGAGTGCAGGTGACGACGGGCGTGCAAAGAGGCTCCAGGTCGGTGTTAGCGGGCGTGTAGAGCGGCTCCCAGTCTTGAGTGTACAGAGAGCTAGACAGGTCCACGTCTGGGACGGAGCGAGCAGTTTCCAGCTCAGCTTTGGCCAGGAGCTCTAGAGACTCCTCCAGTGAGGGCTCCAGGTCTGAGATCCTCACCGTGGAGCTGAAGCTGTCGGGCGTGCTGGAAAACAGCGAGCTGCTGGAAGAGGTTGTAATCGATGCGCTTGGTGTGGAGACCATTGAGGTAGTGACGCTGTGGATCTCAGGAACCGAATTGGAGGCGATGGGTGAGACGGATGGCTCTGGGAAGCTGGCGGCCATGTCAGTGGGGATCTTGCAGATGGGTTTGTGTGCAGCGAGGATGAACTCCAATCTCTCCTTCTCTTTGAGCAGGTTGGCGATGTCGTTTTGAAGAGCGGATTTCTCATCCTCAAGTTGGTCAGTTTCCTGTTATAACCAAAAACAAAGACCGTCAGACACTATACTAGACATTTGCTAAATGAAGCACGTCCACAAAGATCTGCGAGATACTTACAGCTTGCAGCGTGTCGGTGAGTTCTCGTCTGCGGTTGCGGCATTTTGCCGCAGCCATCTTGTTGCGTTCTCTGCGGACTCTTTTCTTCTCTTCCTCCTCTGGAGAAAGCTGTGGAAGCAATAATACAGATATTTTACTTTTTTGAACACATTGCAAACTTATAGACAAGATGTAGGTGCACGCTGGCTGATCAATCCTTAAAAGTAAAGTCAATGCACTATATTTACCTGCTCAGATCGGGATCTCTTGTTGGACTTTGTTCCAGTGACCCTCATTTTGGGGTAAGGGTTTGGGTTGTAAGATCGAGCTCCACCGTTGGAGGGCGCAACAGATGAAATCATGGGCTGAACCATCCACTGCAGGTCCGGGCAAGAAGAGATCGCCGTGACGGTTGGCACGAAAGAGGCACTTGAGACACTCAGATCGGTCAACTCCTGAAATGTAAACAAGAAATCATTTAATAAATGTTATATAGGGCTGATTTTAAAATATTATGTAACTCAGTTATTAGTTAGCCTATGTTCAATAGTTTTTATTTTAATAATAGGCTTGTAATATAATTTTGAACACGAGCTACAATAAATAAACAACAAATAATCATTCATTGAGGATTTAATAATTATACATTAGCGAATTAAATAGCGATAACTGTCTAATATAGCTTACCGGAGTCTGGTTGAGCGGGTAATACGCGACGCTCTCGCCGCTCGGCGACGCCGTGCTGCACCGGGAAGACGCGTCACAGTCAGCGTTAAGGCTGGTAAACATCATCCTGTCAAAAGTCGAGAAGCTAGAGCTATCCAGCGCTAATATATCCAGAAAGTTAAAAAGCCTCGGTCTGTTAGTTCCCTGTTCGTCTCTCTGTCAGTATCCAAAGTTTGACTGTCGCTCTCCAGCGCTCGCGAGGTTTATATGCAAGTCTGCGACTGACGTCAGAGAGGGCGTTGTCATGGGCTTGCCTAGAAACATAAGCAAAACACGTCTCCGTGAACGCATTTTACTGATTAAATAATCGATACAGAATTAATGCAAACGTATAATCTTAATACATAACGAAATGTTTGCAAAAACGTTCGTAGATTATCATTTTTGAGTGAAAACGGAGTGGAATACATGACGTTCCATAGCAGGGTATCCCACGACGTCATTTACCTTATATGGAAAACATCCTGAAGAGGCGGAGTGCTGATGGGAAATACTCTGTGCAGTGTAGATACAGCATTATGTAAAGATACTTCGAGAAAGCTTCAGTGTTTTTCAAAACAAAATAAACTTTGTTTACAAATATATTAAATTAAATTATATTATCAGTTCTAATGTTACTGTATTATCAGGTCTGTAATGTATAACCTAAATACAATTGGTTTAGTGACATAAAAACTATTTGAAATACACTTTCAGATATATGCTAACTTGGCACTTAATGTTGTTAGATTTCATACTTTCTGCGAAACACACAGAAGACAATAATTGCCTCAGGTTGTGTTCGTACCTTTGAGTAATGTAAGGCGTGTCGAATGAAGGGAGGAGTAACAGATATCCAGTGTGAACTGGCTTCGCACGTTTAATGAGGGATTCCTTTGTAATAATGCTGAGTTCGCCTTCTAGCTTTGCGTATTGCATCAACAATAAATAATCAGATGATGTAAGATTTCAAACAGTCTAAATGTAGGCCTATACATTAAAAAAAACGTGAATATATACATCACATTTAATATTTTTACGTTATATTTTTAGTATTATTATTATTAAAATAAATATTAATATATAGGCCTACTTTATTGTGTTAAAATTAAAGTCCAAGCTAATGATTGCCTATAAATTGCGCATATTTAGTCTTGTTTTATTAATGTTCTGCCATGGGCTACGGGTAAACATGACTGAAGGTAATTTGTTATTGATTAACAAATGAAAACAGCTCTATCAGCGTTCCCATGTGATGTCATATTCACTGCTCTACTTCTGTGTTCGTGTTTTGTTTGATCTTCCGCGTTGTCTTGGCGACGCCCCTCCCACTGACGTCACTGCAACCCGAGCGTCTGCAAATGCGCTCTTTCAACAACGAAAGTCTTCTATCAGTATTTAGATAAAATAAACATAATGCTTTGATTATGTACACTTTACTTGTAGCAAGAGATTACAGTTTGGAAATGTGGTTGTTTTTAAAGCAAGAAGTGTCAAGAAACGGCATGTTTTATCTTCACATATGTTCATATAACTATGGCTTTAATAATGGTGACTGTTTATTTAGCCATTGCTAGCCTTGTGTACAAGGTCATGAGTAAATATCTAGTTTTTAAATTATTAATTAGGCCTATTTAGTGTAAAAAGTCATGCTAACAGATTTTTTTTTTTACATATTTAATAAAAGAAAATATGCTGGGGAAAAAAAACTCTTTAATGTCCTTGAATAATATTCTAAAGATGATGATGTCAGGACAAAGGACAGGCCGATCATGGGATACTCAAGAAGAAAAATAATAATAATATAGTTATTTTTAAAATTATACTTTATTAAAATAAAAATGTATAAATAAAATGTTGGTGATAGGCCCATATGACCCTATTCAGTTCATGAGACTAACAGATCAGAAACCAGGGGCGGATCTGCCGGGAAACACTTGGACTGTGGACAGAAGGGAGGCCCCGCTCACGCGCCCTCATGTGAAAGCAGGATTACCTCATCTAAGCTATGAATAGAGATTTTCACACAGGTTATGGAGAAGAACAACGGCATTTTCTTCCAGTTCAAGTGATAAATGAAGCATAGAAAGCCTTTGATTCTGATAAACATGTTTAGACAGAATAATAGCTGTCTGCAGACAGTTATGAAACAGCCAACTTTCATGAAAAAAGCTAAAAACACATACTAAGATATTTTGGGTACTTGGCGAATATGTCGTCATAAGAATGTCATTGAATTAAGCGTGATATGATAAAAATAGGCTGTGCCGCAGTAGCGCTGCAGCTAGAGGCTCCACACCGGATATTCCAAATATGGTCAAGTCACGCTGCTCTCTGATTGGCTGCTCACATTAGCGACAGGGTTGTTGCTGGAGCGCTCTGAGTGGGAGATCCATCATTCTAATTGACAAGGGATACGAAAAATCAGAGTTTTTAATAGAAAAGGGCGCGGTTGAAGTATTTCAATTGTTATATTCTTTTTTGGTCCTTTTGCATACTTGGTTTATACATAAATTATGTGTTTATTTCTCATAATTACATTCTTTGTGAGACAATCACGCACCCCCAGATGAACCAAGATGTAAATCTTTATGATGTGCATAAATCATAACCTCACACAGGAATGCGAAAGATAGGCTGCAAACAAAGCACGTAAAATGACGTACTTGTTCATTCATGTGAACGCTGCAGCGTTATAATTTAACAAAACAACCTAACCTTACGCATTACGCACTTTATTTGAATGCATAAAATTTTGAATTAAAATCAGCATCATTTTGTGCCAGGGATATTTGCGAAATGCCGTATATATATTTGGCTCGTGCTTATCTGTCTCCCCTCCGGATCAGTGGTACAGTCTCACAGATTTCATTCATAAAAATCTGCCTCACTATAAAGAGAAGCAGCGCTGATGGCTGGTGCCTCCTAGCGTAGTAACCTCAATCTAGATTTAAAAAAAAAAACCCTGCAGAATAGCATTTGTTGACATTAGTCACATATTGATCTGGTTGCCAGCATCTCCTGGAGCGGTCTAGCAGAAGTGATGCCTAAAAACGCGAGTGTTTCTCAGGTGTCTGCAGAACAGCTGCTGCACACACCAGCTGCTGAGATGAAGGATACGCAGGTACAATCAACTGCATGTTTACCTAGAATGCAACCTAAATAGACTATGTAATTAATGATGTATGCTTATGTGGTGATCTAATATTTCTTGAAGATTTTTTGATGTAAGTTGTATTAAAATGCAGTTTTGTGTTATGAACAATACATGCTGAACACATTTTCATGCTTATTCTCAGAAGACAGGTATTCTGAAGGATGCTGATGCTCCCTTTGTTCCAACGGTCACTGCTGTAGCTTCAGCTCCAGATCTCAAGTGGATGGTCCTGTCGACTGACATCTCTTCAGTGTCGCCCTGCAGACACGAGAAAACACAGAGCTCATCTCACTCCACAGATGTCAAACCAGCAAGAAAGACCTTCAATGGCCGGAGAAAGGGGGTGAAAGATCAGGTAAATACATATATATTATTTTTTAGCTGTTACCTCTAAGCTTAGCATTTATATTTGATTTGTGTTTAAATGCAACAGGGCTTTCTGGAGAATTCCACATTCAGCTGGCTGTAGAAAACACTTCAACATGCATTTACGTCTGATATATATTGGCAAGGACAATGACCCTGTTTTAAATAAAGGTTCTTTATTGGCATCTATAATTCCATGAAGAACCTTTAACATCCATGGAACCACAAAAGATTCTTTATAGTGGAAAAAGGTTCTTCAGATTGCTAGAACGTTCTATACATTCTATACATTCTAAATTAAAATTTCCTGATAATTTACTCACCCCAATTTCATCCAAGATGTTCATGTCTTTCTTTCTTCAGTCAAAAAGAAATGATGTTTTTTGAGGAAAACATTCCAGGATTTTTCTCCATATACTGGATTTCAATGGTTACCAACAGGTTGAAGGTCCAAATGTCAGTTTCAGTGCAGCTTCAAAGAGCTCTACACAATCTCAGCTGAGGAATAAGGGTCTTATCTAGCGAAATGATCGGTCATTTTCTAAAAAAAATAAAATTTATATACTTTTTAACCACAAATGCTCATCTTGCACTAACTCATTGCTGAGCAGGTGCAAGATGAACATTTGTGTTTAAAAAGTATATCTTTTTTTTTTTTTAAGAAAATGTCAGATCGTTTCGCTAGATAAGACCCTTATTCCTCGTCTGGGATCGTAGAGCCCTTTGAAGCTGCATTGAAACTGACATTTGAACCTTCAACCCGTTGAGCTCCCTGAAGTCCACTATATGGAGAAAAATCCTATGTTTTCCTCAAAAACCTTAATTTCTTTTTCCTTAAGACATAAGGGTGAGTAAATTATCTGGAAATTTTAAAATCTAAAAATTCTAAAATTGAATCTTCTTTGACATCGATGCAAATATGTGCAGCATTTGCCATTAAATAAACATAGAGTCACTAATTTACAATCTGCATGTAGCAATGATATATATGCATGTGTTTCTTCATTTCAGCTTTCTCCAGAGGAAGAGGAGAGGAAGAGGATTAGAAGAGAAAGGAATAAACTCGCAGCCGCCAAGTGTCGAAATCGTCGGCGAGAACTAACCAACAGCCTCCAAGCTGTAAGTTTACAAATAAATCGCCATAATCTGCAATCTCCTTCATCCAACTTTGAGCATTACATGACCATAATCTGCATATGTCCAGGAAACCGACAGTCTCGAGGAGGACAAAGCAGCTCTGCAGTCTGAGATCGCCAGTCTGTTAAAGGAGAAAGAACGACTCGAGCTCATCCTTTCTGCTCACAAACCCCACTGTAAGCTCACGGAGGAGACGGCAGCGGAAACCGAGGAACAAACCCAAGCCCAGGACGAGCAGACTCAAGCTCCCACCGCCTCCCCAGAACAGGTGCCCACCTCACCTCAGCAGGTCGACCCCACCAGCACTGCGATCTTTGGGGACTCTGACGTCCTTCTGTGTTCCAGTGCCGAACTGGGTGCCGCCGAGGTGGAACCGTACATCGATATGAGGGATGTGTCCATGGAAGACATTAGCGACGTGATAGACAGCGGCGATGACATGGATCTGTTAGTGCCAGATATCGACCTCACTAGCTCTCTGGGCCTGAGTGAATGGGAAACCCTGTACATGTCAATGGGGGGCGGGTTAGAACCTCTCAGCTCGCCTACATGCAGCCCCACCTGTAGCAGCGCCAACGCCGTGCCCGTCTTCAGCTTCAGCAATGCAGATGTGGAGAAGCATGACACCGGCAAAGAGGCCAAACCTAATGCAGCCAAAGAAATCTTGAAGACTTTATGAAGGTTCTGGCACGTCACTCTTAAAAATAAAGGTTTTAGTTCCCCAAAGAACCATTTTTTCTTAGTGTAGAACATTTTAAATTATTTCCACTATATAGAACCGTGAAGGTTCCGTGGATGATAAAGGTTCTTAACGGAACCATAAATGCCAATAAAGAACCTTTATTTTTAAGAGTGAAATATTCTGAGGAAGAAGGGTGTGAAATATATCTGTCCATGAACCGAAAACCCCTCAGAAAAATGCTTTCATAAATGACTCTGACATGTTCAACATTTACAAAAAATATAGTGAATGCTGTGCAGTAGATGTAATGTGATCTTTACATCCAGTGAAGTCACTATAGTCACTGTTTGTTTCTTCCAGATGTTGACATTGTTGAATATGCTGTTCATCCTGTGAAAGATATGCTATCATGCACTTTTGTACCAGTAGGTACGTGTAACTGTATCAGTTGATGTGTTGATGTACAGTGCAGTCCGTTACACTGTGTCTAAGTGTGTGACTAACTGTTTTTTGGTATTATCAAAAAATGTAATCCTGACCATGGTGGCAAAATATATATATATATATATATATCATTATGCATTTTTTTTTTTTTTTGTTCTTCCTGATTCATTTTCAGTGGTCTGGCATGTTTCTAATAAACAAAGAATGAATATTACAATTAAAAAACGTGTGGGAGTATTTATTTATTTTTTTTATCAGAGTGAGGCTCTTCTCTTCTGGGTTAAAAAGGCAGAACTGAAACCCTCTCATTCAAGCGCATTCTTTTATTTGCATGCAATGTTTGCGAGGAAATTCGTTTCGTTTCGGAAATCATTCACCCAAGTTTATTATCTGCACATCATCATTGTCATCAAGTTTCGCGATCCATCTATTTTTAATGTTTCTGTACAACGAGATTCACCCACAACGATTTGTCGATACTGAGCTTGTAGGTTGTTGTCATGGTCGGTCGGAACGTTCTCTCTACGCCTGGGACGCAACGTAGAGCGTCTGACGTCACTGCGTATTTGCACGCCACGCACTTTTTTTCTCTCTCGGGTTCACTTCCGTGTCCATATTTGGTAATAAAAACGACCTGTTGTTCTGTCTCTATGGAAACAGTGGAGTCCTGTTTCACCAATGAATGTTTTCCCGGAAGATCTAGCAGAGAGAGGAGTGGAGAGGAGCTCTCGGTAGGTTACGGGAACTGTTTTGTTTCGCAAACGTTTTGCAGGAGTTTGTTTTGGTATCCAGCGAACATTTTAAGCATCTAATGCGTTCATATATAACGCGAAACCGTATGTTTGAATAAAATTGCCACTGCTCCGTTGAAAAGTTTTAATAGTATCCATGAAGGATAAATGATAACGCTTCTATTTTGCATTCAGTTCTGCAGTTTAATAGACTAGTATTTACAAAAAAACTACAAAAAGTTTAACTGAAAAATTCACTTGGTCTGTGTTTGACTGTTAAACTTATATCATACAATTTAAAAAGTTCAGAATCCTTCAGTATATAGTGTATATATATATATATATATATATATATATATATATATATATATATATATATATATATATATATACACTGCCCACCAAAAGTTTGGAAACACCCCTGTCAAAGTGTGGTTTTGGATGATATCAGCATAAATCCTTGTCATTTTTTAGTGCAAATACATTACAGTAACTTGACATTATCATGAAGGCCACCAATAATAATATTACACAATAATGGCAATATATACATGTCAGAGTCAAACATGCCCCTTTGCCAGCTGTGATGCTGGTTACTGGTTTAAACTTGGCCCAGGTTTGTAAAAGATTTTGGGTCAGCACACCTTAAAAGATTCCACTGAAACTGTTGATCATTTGTTTTGGGAATGTCCCTTTACTTTGTCTTTCTGGAATAATATTGATGCTCTGATTGTCCAAAATGTTTTTTGTAACTTTTCTTTATCACATAGACACATACTTTTTGGGTTTTATGTTAATAATCTACTTAATGCAAGTTTTTGTATAAACCTTCTTTTATTTATTGGAAAGTTTTATATCCATAAGTGTAAATACATGAAAAGTAAACCCCACTTTAACTTTTTTTTTTTTTAAAAAAACAACAATTGAAAATGTATTTAAATACAATTTCAACTTCTATTAACAAGAAAGCAATTAAAACATCCAGAATGTGCCATGTTTAATATTCTTCCCTAATATATGTTTATTTATTTGCCCTATTTTCTCCCCTTCTTTTTCTCTTCTCTAATTTCTGAAATATTGTTTACTTTTTGCATGTACCAACTTGTTCTGTTTGTTAATATTGCAATAATAAAAAAAACACCTTAATAGATTCAACAATTGATTGCCAATTAAGTTTAGAATACAATGAACCAATCAGAACCCAGTTTAGGTCAGATAGCTGCTAATGGTGGATATTTTGATGAATCGAAAATTTAAGTTTTTTTCTATGTATAAATTGTTATATAATGAAATATGTTTTCGTAGTTTGTTGTCCCTTATCAGTGCAAAATTATCACAAATTAAAAAGGATTCATGCCAAGTGTGACCACACACACACACACATGTATATATATATATATATATATATATATATATATATATATGTGTGTGTGTGTGTGTGTGTGTGTGTGTGTAGTCACACTTTAGATTAGGGTCCAACTCTTGCTATTAACTACTACATTTGCCCTAATAAACTCATAATTTACTGCTTATTAATAGCTAGTAAGGTAGTTGTTAAGTTTATTGGGAGGATTAAGGGATGTAGAATATGGTCATGCAGAATAAGGCATTAATATGTGCTTTGTAAGTATTAATAAACAGCCAATATCCTAGTAATATGCTGTGCTGGCAAATAAGCAACTAGTTAATAGTGAGAATTGGACCCTAAAGTATATATATATATATATATATATATATATATATATAGCCTATATACAGAGACACACACAAACTTTTATGTTATGTGGGCTTAATCACAATTAATCTATATATATATATATATATATATATATATATATATATATATATATATATATATATATATATATATATATATATATATATGTGTGTGTTTGTGTGTATCATTTTTAAATAATCATTAAATCATTGGTTATTAATAGTCTATTCAATAATTGCTCATATTATATCGTGCCTCAGTGTTCAGACGAAACATTGCTCAGACTATCACAACACTCAGACAGACTGCAATATGAGCAGGTGAAACTCTCTTTCCCCACACAAACAGCTCAATACAGAGAGACGCACTGCTCATGTCGCTCTTACATACCGTGACTGCTGGCAGTGTACAATTACAGAGTGTTCTTGGCACAAACACAATATAAACATTTCATGTAGGCCACTTTGTTCAAATGTAAAAGGATAAAAAGGGAAATAAATATGAGTGACAGACAGACAGACAGACAGATGATGGTGTATGATTAGTCTTTTCAGGTTCAGCTCAGGATTAGTCAACGTGTGCGACCGCTAATGATTCAAATGGCCGAAATAAAATGATGTCTTGCTGGACTTCTTCTTTTTTGGCATGATTCAGTTTTTTAGTAAATACTGAAGTTTATAGCCAGCCAGATGTCTGGTGTGGGATGTTCACAACAGCTTGAATTAGACGTTATTTTCTTCCCTTATGTTTGACTTACAAATGTTTAGATGTTAGTGGAGTTCATATTTAAATCCTGATGTCAACTTGTATTGATGCAATACATACAATATACAAGGCTTTTGGTTGATTCTTTGATCGAGAAACCAAAAGCATCATGCACAAAGCAACTTTTGCAGGAATGCAAAGGCATTATAAATCCACCGTATTTTGCCTTAGGAAATCTTTTGCAAATAAGCAGTATGAAAAAATGTGGGAGCTTGAAAGCACCGTGCAGGGCTCCTCCATTACTGATTCTGCTGCATTATCTCCTGTTTAAGTGTGTGAATAGTGAATAAATGTGCATCGGCCATAATTGAATTTTATGTTTGTGTCTTTCCGATTATTTCCAGAGTCGGAAATGGGCTTGTGTTTGGAACAATGTCTGGTTGCTGCTCAGTCTTTATCATTGTCTTGAGTTTATTAATATGATCATGAAATGCAGAAGTGTTGTACTCAGCATTGCTCATCAGGATCTGAATGTGAACATTCAGCCATTGAAGGAGGAATTGAACTCTGATCATGTCTGGTCACGTTTCATGCTATTTTTACCCTTTTGGTTTTATATTTTTGCACTTTTTCCTGTAATTTCTGCACTTTTTGTGAGATCTTTAAAAAGAGACACATATTGAAGTTCTTATGCATTAAATTTAACTTAAGACTGAAAATTGAATCTTGATGACTCTTCTGATGATACAATAATGCTGCTGGATAATAAATGCAAAAGAGGAAGTTCGTCTGTGTGTGAGAGGTGAGGCATAGAGGTGATTGTGTCTGCGGTCTGTCTGTGTATTTCAGTGCATGCCAGTGCAAAATATCCAGGAACTGGTTGGATGGATGGATTTAATCATATATAATTTTAAGCCATACTCATAGATTCAACAGAGATGCTCATTAAACGCCCATTTTATTAGATGAGTATCCCTCTCATGTGCCTGTGGGTGTAATATCTTATTTTATTATTTGATAGGAAATCAGTTAGGTTATGTTATATGGTTTATTTGACCAGAGAGTGCCATGATTGACCATTAAAAAAAAAAAAAAAAAGAGAGTATTTTTGACACATTTTTAGATTTTTTTACCAAAATGTCTTACTTTTCTGAACACCCAACAACATTAATGACACATTTAACTTCCAGAAAAAAATATTTTCCCATCTCAAGCATCAAATCCCTATTATTATTGGTCATTATTTTTAAGTTAAGGACACTATGGGAGCTCTCTGAATATTATTATAAAATGTATTTGTGATAAAATCAACATTTTCCTATTAATCAGATGTCCCTCACACTAATTCAGTAATTGCAAATATAAAAGTTACATAAAATCTCACACTTTTGCTTTACTAAAGCTTGAAATTGGCACTTTTTGTGAAAAGCAACCTCAGCATTTTTGATCAAAGGCTTAACTTCAGAATTTGAACTAAAATCAGTATTGTTATGATTGCTCTGAACATTTCAGACAGAATTCAACTAACTTTAAATTACTTTTTCATAAACTTAACAAAAATAAATAAATAATAAAAATGTAGGTGTGACAGGGTTGTGATTTTTTTGCCTAAATTGGCCACTGCTCTAAATCTAGTGAATAAATGGAGAGTGCATGCCATGCATGATATTAAGAAATCATGAATAATTTTCACAAGTAATAGTTTTCTATCTTTAATTGATAACAGGGTTGAGTCGTTAAGCATTATTAAATAATTATTAAAGAAGGTGGTAAAGTGCTCTATGATGTCACTTCCTATTAATGATGTCACATAAGTATCAGTTCATTATTTTAATGATGGAGAATGGTTTGTGTAACAGGGTTGAGGGGTTACTGTGGTATGGAACTAAATAATGTGGTTTAAATGAATAATCATGAATTTACTTTACCAGCAAAAAAGCACAGATGGATATTTATGGGAATGGCAAAGTGAATGGACTTTTTTCTCATTTTATTATTCATAAACCAAGTACACTTTCATAGAAGGCCTTGAGGGACATGAAAATAGGTGAAAAAAAAAAAAAAAAAAATTTCTAATATGAAGATAAAATGATTGTCATGTTTTTAAAAATTATTAAAGGAGACATTTCAATTCATACAAAAAGTTTTTAAAAATATATTTTGGTGATCCAATAGATAAAATACACTGAAAAAGGTCAGAAGAACTGAAAATTGTTTTGTGGAATGATATTACACACTCTTAGACAAAAAGGTTCTGTCAGGTGCTTCAAATATAGAATCTTTTAGGGCCTCCCATTTTATGGATTTAGTTTTAATGAATATATTTTGTTTTAATTCATGTTTTAATTCAATTTTAACAAACATTCTTTATCACTAGAACACACACTAAAAAAATGCATTTTTTAACCCAACGGTTGGGTTTGTCCACATTTGACCCAAATTTGAGGTTGAAACAACCCAGCATTTTTTTAGAGTGCATAAACATATTTTATATTACTAGAAAAAAATGAAATAACCATTAAACATGAATGTATTATGCAAAAATGTAAGACATTTACCCTTGTATAACCTATTTGGCATAAAGGGTTCTTTAAAATTGAGTTCTAGAACCCTATTGAACCTTTTTTCTAAGTGTAGCAACATTTAATCTGTTTTAATGGCAAAATATTGTCTGCAGTAACATTTAAAACACTGTAACTTAAGGAAAGGGAGCAAGAAAGTCAGTTATAAACTCATATACTGCTATGCTGATATTGCATCTGACCTGTAGCTGTTTTTGAGAAATGGAAATTGTTAAACAGCAGGAGAATGAGTGTCTTTAAAGAGTTGGACATTTAAGCCACACATAATGACATTGCATTAGATAATGCATTAGAGTCTGTGTCTGTTTTTCTCATAACAAACTTTACTTTTCAGAGCCATTTTTGCCCTTTTTTTAAACTTTTAACCGGCGTAACATCAAAGTGATTTTGTATGTATGTGAATTCAGTTTCCCTCAAATTCAAACAGCTGTTATAATAGCAGAGAAACCGCAGGTGCAGCTCACACCTGCGTTTCACAACCACAAACTGTCAACAGTGTTTTATCTTCATTCTGATCACGATATTTGTTATTTTATCAACTTTTGAGAGGTTTTCTGCTTAGAAACGTGTACTGATGTTTCTGTAAAATAAATGCCATTAGTTTGATATTTTGTTATGTAAGACAAAGACTTTCTGACTGTATTCTATGGCACATTCACACCAAGAACGATAACTATAATTTATAAAGATATTCAAAAATTTCAAAACACTGCTTCTGAGCTTTGCAAATTGAATCAGTGACTCGGATCTCCTATCAAATGGCTGAACTGCTGAAATCACGTGACTTGGCGCTACGCGTCACTGATTCGATTCGTAAAGCTCCGAAGCAGTGTTTGGAAATCGGCCCATCACTAGATATTGTTGGAAAGTCATTATTTAGTTTTATTGGCACACAAAAAGTATTCTGGTCGCTTTATAATATTAATATTGAACCACTGTAGTCACATGAACTGATTTAAATATGTTTTTATGGATCTTGAGAGAGGAAGTGTCATTGCTGTGAATGCAGGCCTCACGGAGCCATTGGATTTCATCAACAATATCTTAATTTGTGTTCTGAAGGTCTTACGGATGTAGAATGACATGAGGATGAGTAATTAATGACAGAATTTTCATTTTTGGGTGAACTAACCCTTTAATTTGTTGTCTGCCGCTTTAAATGCTTGAGCTCGTTACAGCAGGATGGATTCTGATTGGCTGTCAATGTTTTCAATCGTACATCAGCTGGAAAAAATCATCCTGAAAGTGATTCCAACGATATCGTTCCTCTGTGACATTATTATTATAGCTCTGGTGTGAACTCCTATTCTTTTTTATTTTAGAACTATATCTTTATCGTTATATTATTGTCCTTGGTGTGAACGGGCCTTAATAGAATACGATCTTTGTTGGCACCGAGGAACGATATCGTTGTAATCACTTTCAGAACGATTTTTTTTTTCCAGCTGATGAACGAAGAAAATATTGACAGCCAATCAGAATCCATTCTGCTTTAAATCGCGCGCTTAGAATGGACCCTTTTCACAGACTGTGATGACGCGTTTTAACGGTCATCAGCAAAATATAAAGGTTTTTTTATATTTTCATTTAAAAAAAAAATGTATGTATATTTATAACACTTAATACTTGGTATTGTATTACTTTTTCATCAAATTACAAAAAAACTGGTTAACACTGTTTCTAATACATCAGCTGTGGGAGTGACGGTAAAGTTGACATCTTTTTTCCTCTTTTTGAAAGTTGTGAAAACACTATTATTGAGTTTATCTTTTTATATTTGAGAAAATGGGGACACAAAAAATATATTTAAAGGTGCCCTAGAATTGAAAATTGAATTTACCTCGGCATAGTTAAATAATTAGAGTTCTGTACATGGAAATGACATACAAAGTGAGTCTCAAACACCATTGTTTCCTCATTGGTATGTAAATTTGATATGTGCAAAAGACCTCTGAAGAACAGACGAATCTCAACATAACACCGACTGTGACGAAACAGACATGATCATTAATATGTATGCCCCCAATATTTGCATATGCCAGCTCATGTTCAAGGCATTAGACAAGGCAGTATTAATGTCTGGAGCAGCACAGCTGAATCAACAGACTTTATGCAGGTAAGCAAGCAAGGACAACAGCGAAAATGGCAGATGGAGCGATAATAACTGACATGACCCATGATTACATGATATTTTTAGTGATATTTGTGAAGTGTCTTTCTAAATGTTTCGTTAGCATGTTGCTAATGTACTGTTAAATGTGGTTAAAGTTACAATTATTTCTTACAGTATTCACGGAGACCAGCCATGTCGTTATTTTCATTTAAACACTTGCAGTCTGTATAATTCATAAACACAACTTCATTCTTTATAAATCTCTCCAACAGTGTGTAATGTTAGCTTTAGCCACGGAGCACTATCAAACTCATTCAGAATCAAAATGTAAACATCCATAAAAATAATTACCATACTTACGTGATCTGATATACAGCATTACGAACACTTTGTGAAGATCCATTTTGAGAGAGCTGTGTGAACGTATTCTATTGTTTATAAAATGTATTATGGAGTTGAGACTCTTGCCAGCTTGGGGGCGGGGAGCGCAAGCATTTAAAGGGGGACACGCATGGAATCTGCGCATATTTAATTACACACCAAAATAGGCAGTTAAAACTTTGTATATTAAAAAATCTATGGGGTATTTTGAGCTGAAACTTCACAGACACATTCAGGGGACACCTTAGGCCGGGTTCACACCGCAAGCGACAGCAGAGCGTTAGCAGCGCGTGAGCGGGAACTGCAGCTGCAGAGACACGCGAGTATTCACACTGGAAGCGTTTGTAGTGTCACAGCAGCGGCTCGAAGCTACATATAAAGTGAGCATTTCTTACAAAGACAGCTATAAATTTGTTTTTATAAGTTGGTCATTGTTAAACTTGATAGTCTTGAAAGTTTGTTAACATGCAAGGTGTACAACACTGACATATAAACAAAATAAATAAATAAAAGCCTTGTGTCATCCATTGCTGCACACAAATGAGGTAAGCTTTGTGTTTTACATCATCAAGACTGCAAACTCTGCGAAAAAGACAGCCAACTCGAGTTTGATTTGGGTATGCAAGAGCCTATGCTGTCTGTGTAATAACTAAAATAATGTTTATATATCATATTTTCTGGCTAGTTTAGTTTTCTATAATATAACATACTTTAGCCCAAACTGAATATTTAAAAACAAGTTTAAATGAGTAAATCTTCTATAAATATGTTTTAAAATTAATTTTCTTTCCTGACATACTTCAATTCTTGTTAAAACACACTAGATATGCTTATTCTGTGCATTTTGAGCACTTTTTGTGTGAAATCAGATTTATTTTGTCCATCAAAGGTGTACTTTCACTGTAATTGAGCATTAGCAGCGCAGCAAAAATAGACCCAGCACCACTGCTGCTTCTGCTCCTGCAACACCGCGCTGCGTGCAGTGTGAACGCTCTCATCTGTCAACATGGGCGCCGAAAAAAATACGCGCTGCTTCTGCTCTGCTGCCGCTTGTGGTGTGAACCCGGCCTTAGACTTATATTACATCTTGTGAAAAAGTGTTCTAGGGCACCTTTAATGTATTTTTTCTTTCACCGCCATTGAATTTTACCCAACAATGACGACTTCCACTTCTGAAAAACCCGGACAAGTGAAAAGGGTCTGGTGTTGTTCGTCCCTGGTGTGAACCCAGGTGAAAGAAAGGTACATTTCTATAATATACTTAAAGTGCTCTATTTTCGTGCACTAATTTTGTATTTAATATGCTAAAAATTCTTCTTTAGTACTTCTCAAGATAATCTTAAGAACATCTAAGTGTACTCAACTGTGCTATTTTAAGACAGCATGAAATATGAACTAAAATGTGCTTTTAATATACTATCTCTGTATTTAAAAAATTTATTTAGATACTACTTAAAGTGCATTTGAACCCATAGTGTACTACAAGTGGTATCTAAATATATTTTTTAAATACAGAGATATATTAAACGTGTCTCAAAATAGCACAGTTGAGTACACTAACATGTTCCTAAGATGATCTTAAGAAGTACTAAAGAAGAATTTTTAGTATATTAAGTACAAAATTAGTGCGCGAAAATAGATCACTTTAAGTACATTATAGAAGTGTACTTTTTTTGACCTGGGTTCACACCAAGGACGAACATCACCAGACCCTTTTCACTTGTCCGGGTACTTTTTTTTCACCTGGGAACTTTGGGTTTTTATAATATTTTTTTTTCGAGATAGTTTAGACGAAAACAGTGTAAAAAATAAATAAGATTAAATTAAAACAAATCTTTTTGATTTGAAAATCGATTTATATATATATATAAATAAGAAACATACCAATACAGTACTAGTGAGTATAGGAACAAATATAAAAATAATAAAAACTAAATATTTTCCAAATAATATTTTACACATTTTATCATAAAGTGAACTCAAATAGATTTTTCCACATCTTTTTTTTTTTTTTTAAATAGCCAAAAATAACTTGATTCGTTTTTTCGTGGGTTGATTACTGAAACTCATTCTAGTGAGATAAACATATGAGCTCATCGTGTTCAATTGTTGTTGTTTTGACGGGATATCCCGCGCTGGTGGCTTCACAGGGAGTCCCGGGCTGCTGTTGCTGTGTTGTGTTATTCGGTTGCTATGGGGCGGGGCCTAACCCTCTTTCTCTCTTATTTTTATAACGTCTGCTGGCGTCACGCCGCGGAGAGTTCCGCATTCCACAGCGCCAAGCGATATATAAACGCGCTGATGCAACGGGAACAAACGCACAATCGAGCTGAACGGACGAGCAACCGCCAACTCTCAGAGCAAAACAAGTAAGTGCTTTATTTTGAGGGGTTTTGATGCATTCAATCGGGCAAAAATCGATCACAAAGGGAAACGAGTTGAATTAGACAAGACATAAAGGTCGAACATATATAACTGCTGCACTTCAAATGATTTCATATTTAAATAATACAGAAGTGCAATGACAATGAGAAGAAATAAAAGCTCGAGAAGAATAAAATCATGTTAGTGCATCACTGATGTCCTGAATGTATTTTTTCTGGTTATTTACTGCATACTAAAGTACATTATGTACCGTACTTTAACTGACTGTATTATTTAAATCCAGGCTTTTAGGTCCATAAATGTATTTAAAATGTCTTTTTTATTATTTTTTCGATACATTAATAATCTGTTCATCTGTATAGAAAGTGGCAATATAAGTTATTAATGAAAATTGAAAGTTTTTGGGGGGGAAATCAGGCGTCTCCAGGGTCTTGATGCATCTTTAATGCTTGAGGACCCTTGTTTGAATGTCTAAATAAAGAGTAACATTGGTAACTGACATGTCTTGCAATGTAACACCCCATCTAAAACTATTCTGCAACATTTTTATATGCTTATGTTTTTATACATACATTTTTTACACTTAAAAATAATTTGTCACACTATAGGATTATTGAAATCATCTGCAAAACACCTAAAACTTGGGGGAAAAAAATAGTTACCAGTACCTATATGCTTCCATACATTTATGTAAATCTATCTATATGTCCTTTTTATTAAGTGATTCACTTCCAAAAGTCAAAATGCAAATGCAGAAATAAAGAAACCATGCAGAAATGTTGCAAAAAACACGTGATTTGTTTTTACGGTTAGTAAAGTTTTTCTTAAGAAGCATGCAGACTGTAGTCAGTAGCTGCTGCGAAAGACTTCAAGAGTTTTCTAGCACAGAAACATGTTTGACTGTTACATAATCCTATAATGGCCTTTACAGACAATTCAAGAGCTGTTTTAAGCCTCGCTTTTAACATGCGTAGGTGTTGTTTTTGCTCTTGGGAATCTTGATATTTCCCTATAACTCTCTGAGAAGCAGAGTTTGTGTTCCTCTTATGGAAACTTCATTATTCTCTGTGACTTTCCACAGAAAACACACATTATTAAACTTATTCCAAAGCAAAAACCTGTTAAAAGCTCAATAAATGCCTATTGCATGTGCACTTGTATCTGTAAAAGACACTTCAAAACTTCATGCATGATCAAAAACAAAAATATTGACATCTCTTTCTTTCTTTCTGAAGCAGCAATGATGCCAGGTCAAATCCCTGATCCGTTGGTCACAGCCGGGTCTCTTCCCAGCGTGGGTCCGCTGGCCGGCATCCCCGCCACCACCCTGACAGACCAGCTCAAACTGGCAGAGCTCTACAGCCTCGGTGCGGTTCTGTCTCCTCTCATCCTGAACAGACACGCCAAGAGACCGTTCGACGTCATCAAGGGTGAGGTGAGAACGAAACATCACATTTAAGAACTCGGGATATTAAGCCCAGTTTCTGAATGCTTCTGGTAATAAAGATTTGCAGAATTGTTGTAAAAATTCCAATAGCTTTAGTTAAAAACATATGTGCAATAGTTTTGAGAAAGTGAAACTGATGTTCTATTGTTTGAGAAGCTCCTCTGAAAGCGCTTTACTCCCTAGTCAAGAGTGACACCTGGTGGTTATGACTATTCTTTTTTGTAAGAGAGGTTGATTATGATGGTTGAGTTTACATTCAGCAGATATCTAAACTAACACATTTGAACTTTCTGACCATAGGAGGAAGGTGATGATGATGATGATGATGAACGCAAGAAAAGAAGGCGAGAGAAAAATAAAGTTGCAGCCGCTCGCTGTCGGAACAGAAAGAAGGAAAGAACCGACTTTCTACAGAAAGTGAGTTTGAAAATTCAGTAACATATCAGAGTTTGGCAAAGACAAATGAGTAAAACTTGATTTTACATTGTTCTTGTTGCATATATTACATGTTACTATTATTAATGACTAGTAGCAGTGGGTAGTTAACATATTTTTCTGTTACTTTTTATGCAAGTCATTTTTTTATATTATTATTATTTTGTCATTTTTATTATATTAATTGAGGGATCACATGGAATATTTGTGCTTTTAAAAATTAATTTGTCACATTGCATAACTACTTAAAATAAACTAGTGAAGGTTAAAACGTCTTTAAATAGTAATTTTATTAAAATATATATTTGTCTTTTTTTATATATTTATTTTGTAATTATTAATTGAGAGATTACATGGAATATTTGTTTTTAAAAAATTTTAAAATTAATGTCACATTGCAGAATTACTTAAAAAAACTAGTAAGGTAAAAACAAATATAAATTTTTTAAATAAAATATAATATATATATATATATATATATATATATATATATATATATATATATATATATATTTAAAAAAAACACATCATACTTGTGTAATTTTTATGCATGCCATATTTATGGTTATTATTTCGTAATTATTGAGAGATTACATGGAATATTTTTGCTTTTTAAAATTAATGTCACATTGCAGAATTAAACTAGCAAGGTAAAAACAAATTTTAATTAAAAAAAAAAGTAAAATTTATAAAAAAATAAAAATTACACAAGTATGATGTTTACATTTAAAAAAAAAAAAAATATATATATATATATATTTAAAAAAATTTAAACATCATACTTTTGTAATTTTTATGCATGCCATATTTATGGTTATTATTTTGTAATTATTCACTGAGATTACATGGAATATTTTTTATGCTTTTAAAAACTAATTTGTCAAATAGGAGAACTATTTAAAACTAGTGAACTTAAAAACGTCATTAAATCATAAATTTATTAAAATATATGTTTAAAATGTCCCTTTTTATTTATTATTTTAAATATATATATATATATATATATATATATATATATATATATATATATATATATATATATATATATAAATATTTTGTAATTATTGAGATTCCATGGAATATTTGTGCTTTTTGAAATTGATTTGTCACATTGTAGAACTATTTTAAAAAACTAGTGAAGGTAAAAACATCACTAAATCATAATTTTATTTAAAAAATATCTTTAACATTTTTATTTATTTTTTAAATATATTTGTGTAATTTTTATGCATGCCATTTTGTAATTATTGAGAGATTACATGGAATATTTGTGCTTTTTAATATTAATTTGTCACATTGTAGAACTATTTTAAAAATATGATACTTTTATGCATGCCATTTTTATGGTATTACTATTTTTCATTTTGTTTGTCACATCATAAAACAATTAAAAATGAACTAGTGATGGTTAAAAAGTCATTAAAACATCAGTTTATTTTAAAAAAGTAAGAGCTGTCATTTGAATTCACAAAACCTTTGTAAATAACCAGTAACATGAACACTGTAAAATAGTGTGATTGATCAAAATATTTTTTAGTTTTTGTCCTGTGAGGCAGTATAATTAACCAAACTCTTTTTTTTGTTGGTCCTCTTAGGAATCCGAACGGTTGGAGATGTTGAACACGGAGCTGAAGTCTCAGATCGAGGAGCTGAAATCCGAGAGACAGCAGCTCATCGTGATGCTCAACCTCCATCGACCCACCTGCATCGTCCGCACAGACAGCGTGAAAAGCCCCGAGAGCGACGAGCACATGCTGGATCAGCGATCCGAGCAGTCCGACTGAACACTGAGCCCAGAGAGAAGAGAAGTTGTCTGAGTGGCCACAGTTGTGGACTAAGAGGATAAGATGAACGGCAGGACGATTATTGTAAGAGGAAAAGTCTACAAACTGTCTGTGGTCTTGGATTTCTTGTAAAAAATAACCGACATCCTGTCAGTGACAATTTCACCATGAAGAAAAAAGGGAGCAGATTTTTTTCCTGAGACCTCTGACACCACAGTCAGTCGTCATGGTGTGGCTGTACTGTTGAGAAACACGTGTAGCATCTGTCAGTTGATCTGATCGAAGCATGACATTCTTCCAGCAGCCTCCAGATGGCGCTGTCTGATAAACCCCACTGTTCACTGACGCTGGCGTCTCCATGGACGGATTGTTTACATTTGCTTGCATCGACACAGTCAATTGTGTATTATATATTCTGTTTATTGTGTCATTTTTTTTATTGTGGCATCACATCATGTGGTGAATTCTATGTGTTTATCCTCAGGGTGTCTGTTGAACGGCCACTTTTGTTACTAAATAATGTTTCTTTGTTACATGGAGCACATTAAAATAAAGCCTATTTTTCAAATACAACTTACAACTATTTATTGATTGATTGATTAGTTTTATGTTATTTTAAAATATTTATTTATTATATTTTATATTATTTTAAAATAGATTTTATTTATTATATATTTTTTCTCATTTAGAAAATATTTTAATTCATTTATTATATTTTTCATATTTTGAAATATATTTTATATTTTAAAATGTAATACAAATTAATAAAAATATGTAATAATTTATTATATTTTTTCTTACATTATATTAAATAAATAAAATATATAGTTCTTATTTTAAATTATTTTAATAAATTTGTATTATATTTGTTCTTATTTTTTTTTAAAAATGCTTATTTTTAATACTTTATATTCCCATTATTACTTATTTTATTTTAAAATATTAATAAATTTATTAAAATAATATTTTAATAAGTAAATATTTTTTATTTAAAATAATTAAAAAATATAATAAAACAGTCCCTATTTTAAAATATTTTAATTAATTTATTATATTTGTTCGTATTTTAAAATATATATAATTTATTTATTATACTTTTCTTACTTTAAGATATTTAAATGAATGTATTATATTTGTTCTATTAAAATATTATATTTATTTGTTATTTTGTATTTAAAAGTATTTAAATTAATGTATTGTATTATTTCTTATTTTAAAATATTATATTTTCTTATTTATTTTCATTATTTTATATTAACATTATTAGACCCCAGCATCCCTGCATGGGACCCAGAGAATATACAGTTTGGAGAATGGATGGATTGATATTATTTTATTATTTACACTTTTGTAAATTCAATACATACATCCTCTTACATACCTTTCTTTTTTCCCTCTTTCACTTTCATTGTTTTTCAGTAAACTCTGTTTGTGGAAATTAGATATTGTCAGTGTGAAATTTACATGATGAAACCACATTATTTCCACTGAGGTTTCCATTGCCTTACATCTATGTTTTTCATCAATCCTGTTGTTTTCTCCCCTCAGAATTGTGTCAATTTCACACAGTTTTCCACTATCATATAGTGCAGTGACAAAATATATTTGGACACTTGTAACACTAATATTTGACAAGCAGAATGTATCCAGATACATTTATGGTATTTATTGGTTTAACATTTTAAGTTTCAAGTAATATATATTTTTCAATTACATTCTCATCAAATTTATCATTCCTATCCTCACAGTTAAGCCAGGTTGAGTGGGCTGCTTGTTGTTTGTTCATTTTCTGTCTTTAGTACTTTTTGTCACGTCAGAATTGGGTTGATCAGCTTTCCTGAGGTCTGGCTTCAGACTCTCTTGCTCTGAAAGCTGCTTTGATCAAATGTCTGACCTTCTGCTTAGCAGTTCCAGCCTTTTAAAAATGCGTCTTTTTGGCAGAACATGTTTCTCACGTGGGCGGTTGTCAGAATCTGCTCCTCACCCTGTTTCTCCAAGCACATGAGAGGAAAAAAATTGTTGGTTGAGTGCCACTGAGTGCTACCTCAAGAACTGTGTGATTTCAACAGGCAGATCTGAACACAAACAGCTCCAAATCACTCAGAGAGCGACCGCAATGACCTAAAAACTCCTGAGCTGAGGCCAATAATGCATCAAATCTCATTTTACCCTAATAGTATTTTATTTTTAGAGTTTGTCAGTGTTGCAGTATTTACATATTTTTAGTGGTCAGTATTTCAGTATTTATTTGCCTTCGTTTTCAGTATTTGTTATTTAGTCATTTTATTTGTATTTAGTATTACAGTTTTTTCACATTTCAGAACTTTACTATTTATTTCAGCATATAAATGTTTCAATATTTCAGTTCTTATTTTTCAGTATTTCAGCAGGTTATTCAGTACTTTAATATTTCATGACATTATGTTTGTAGTATTTCGGTTTCTTAATTTTTATTTATTTTTGCATTTTATTTTCCATTATTCAGTAATTTAATATTTCAGTATATTGTTTATTTTTAAAATTTTGCTTTCTTCATATTTATTTATTCATTTTATTACATTTTTCAAATTGTATTTTTCATTTTCCAGGTTATTCAGTTATTTAATATTTCATATGACAATATGTTTGTAGTATTCCAGTTTCTTAATATTTATTTATTTTGTCAGCATGTCAGTGTTTGAATATTATTTTTTTTGCATTTTATTTTACATTATTCAGTAGGTTATTCAGTAATTTAATATTTCAGTATATTTTTTATTTTTAATATTTAGCTTTCTTCATATTTATTTATTCATTTTATGTCAGCATGTCAGTGTTTGAATATTACAATAGCTTATTCAGTAGTTTTGAGGCTTATTACAATAGGTTTATTTAGTATTTCAATTTTTTCATATATTTATTTCAGTATGTCAGTGTTTGAATATTGCATTTTTCAAATAGTATTTTTCCAGGTTATTCAGTAATTTAATATTTAAGTATAACAATATTTTTGTATTTAATATTTCAGTTTTTTGTTTATTTATTTCAGCATGTCATTGTTTCAATATCTTTCTGTATTATATTTCAGCATGTCAATATTTTTGTATTTAGTAATTCAGTTTTTCATTTGTTTTATATTTTCATTATCTTTTTCATTTTAGTATGCTGTTCAGTATTTTAAGTCTTTTAAGCAGACATCAAAGTTAAGATAATATTTCATTTGTAATAATTTCTCTGAACAGAGTAAATGAGCTTCTGATGTCTGTTCCAACACTTCTCTATTAATGAATGAATGTGAAGTTATGTGTGGTGTTTATCATAAGAGTTACACATTTTCATATTTTGAATCAGATAATGCAGAAAACCTTTTTTCTTTCCCAGAACATCTTTGTATCTCCAACCCATGTGAAAATCTGTTCTGGAAAAGCACTGGTATGGGAATTTTGGGTAAGTGCTCATCTCTGATATTTAACTGATATTCTAAGTATTCAATGTCTAAGCTTGACGCCAAAGGTTTCTGAACACGTCTGTTTACTCATCCATGAGTTTTAATGACAAATGATCTTGTCAAAGACCTTAGTCATATAGACACATATGGACTTGAATGAAAATGAGGCTGTGAGGGACTGAAGTCTGTTCAGTGGGTTGTGCTGTACTCTACCTGGTCGGTGTTGACTGTTAAGCTGCCAAAATATTGAAAAGTACCCTTAAAATTCCAGTAAAGAAAATAACTCCAGAAAACATAGGTTTTTAATTTTTTTTTTTTTTTTAAGTATGACATCAGTACACCCACACTCACAGCCTCACTTTCACTTGTTTCACATTAAATATACTGACTATATGTGTGTGTGTGTATATATGTTTATATGAAATACTTTAATGATGTGTTGTGGCTTATTTGAATGAGAGAAATACAAAGTTCTGCCATGAAACTCTAGATGGCGCAGGCTTATCTCAGTCTGCTTGCATCACATTAAAGGTGCCCTAGAACGCTTTTTCACAAGATGTAATATAAGTCTAAGGTGTCCCCTGAATGTGTCTGTTAAGTTTCAGCTCAAAATATCCCATAGATTTCTTATTATTAAATTTTTTAACTGCCTATTTTGGGGCATAATGTGCCGATTCAGCGCATGTCCCCTTTAAATTCTCGCGACTCTATAATACATTGATTAAACAAAGTTCGCACAGCTAATATAACCCTCGAAATGGATCTTTACAAAGTGCAGCATAACAGATATAGTAAGTAATTTATTATATTTATTTGGATGTTTACATTTGATTCTGAATGAGTTTGATAGTGCTCCGTGGCTAAAGCTAACATTACACACTGTTGGAGAGATTTATAAAGAATGAAGTTGTGTTTATGAATTATACAGACTGCGAGTGTTAAAAAATGAAAATAACGACAGTCTTGTCTCCGTGAATACAGTAAGAAACAGTGGTAACTTTAACCACATTTAACAGTACATTAGCAACATGCTAACGAAACATTTAGAAAGACAATTCAGAAATATCACTAAAAATATCATGATATCATGAATCTTGTCAGTTATTATTGCTCCATCTGTCATTTTTCACTATTGTTCTTGCTTGCTTACCTAGTCTGATGATTCAGCTGTGCACAGATCCAGACGTTAATACTGGCTGCCCTTGTCTAATGCCTTGAACATGAGCTGGCATATGCAAATATTGGGGTCGTACATATTAATGATCCCGACTGTTACGTAACAGTCTGTGTGATGTTGAGATTCGCCTGTTCTTTGGAGGTCTTTTAAACAAATCAAATTTACATAAGAAGGAGGAAACAATGGAGTTTGAGACTCACTGTATGTCATTTCCATGTACAGAATTATTTAACTATGCCGAGGTAAATTCAATTTTCAATTCTAGGGCACCTTTAAGTGTGTTCGATTCACAGTCAGTGGTTCGATTTCAAGCAGCGCTGTGACCGATCAGTGTATGACATCAAAGTACCGCAACAGTGATACGAAGCTGTTCTCTAATCACTCTCGCTGCACTTTGATGTCATACATCGATCAGCAAACACACCTAATGTCTGGTGCTCACTGAGTGTTTACATTTACAAATACTGTTAAGCTTTTGGTGTCTGCTTAAAAGACTTAAATATTAAAATACTGAACAGCCTACTGAATTGCCGAACAATTAAATAAATAAATTGAAGTCGAACACACCTAATGTTCTCTATAGGGCAAAACTGATTGGTTCATTATTTTGGCAGCACAGCAGTATAGACAAAGACTAGTGAATAACGTGTCACTCGTATTGTTTTGAATGGGAGAAAGTGTAACGCGCAATATGGTGGAATAAGTCCCGCCTTCTAAATAAGAGCCAATCGCTGACTGGTAAAGTCATCACGTCACTTCAGCGGCCGTTAGAATCACCGGTTTCTATAGAAACAGTCAGACATGCGCATCCGAAGAGACGCGCATTTAGGTCTGCGCATGCGCATTAGCTTGATCCAGTCTGAAAAATACAGGGGTTTTTTTGTCATGATTCGAGCGTTTAGAAACTAAATTTATGAGCCGGTTGTTGTCAGACTTCATTGGTGATTTCAAATATGAAATGTAATCGTAAGGTTGGCGAACAGTTTTGGAGAATTTGATTTTTCCCCATTCAAAGAGATGCCCAGGATGCCCGAGAGGCGTTTCATAGATGGCCGCCGAGTGAAATGACTTGTCTTAAAGGGACTTTGGTATAGATCTGCTATCAGCAGCCAGTGAGCTCAACAACACTGCTCAACGTTCAAATAGTTGGTCAGTGTTTGCTGTAGTAGTTTACAACATGCACTCAGAAACCCTCCACCTCCCCCAGCTCCACCTGTATAGATCTGCTACAGTAATTGACGTATGCTATATTGTACAGTGTATGTATTGGCAGCAGCAGCAGCTTAGCAGATCTATTTTGCCAAGACCAAACATATCAACGTCATATTCATTACTGTGCTGAACAATCAGAGAGTTGTCATGACAGAACTGTATATTCTTCAGAATTTCTCCTTTTGTGTTGCATAGAAATAAAAATCAAAAGAAGTAAAATGGGGATGAGTAACTCATACATTTTCTTGCTTGGGAGAAATATTCCCTTAAAGACCCCCAGTGGTGAAAATCATTTTTAATGTTGTTTATATGTCTATGTGGTGTTTTTAATATGCTTTAAGACAAACCATGTGCAAAGTCGACACCATTGCTGAGTATTTTCTCTTTAAAACTGCAGTGATCGAAAGACTGGTGTTTGTGACGTCACAAACCTTGTAACCAATCATGTCAATGTGCCAGCGGGCTTTAGCATATCATTAACTGACCGCGAAAGGGAGTCTAAAAAGAAGGTTATCCCAATATATTTTTCTGTTAATATGAAAAATTGGGTAGATTTGTCAATAAAGTGGGTTTATGATGAATATTTTACGATATTATGATATACTACATGCCTTTCTCCACTGACGTTTTGAGTTGTTTAAAGCATTTCTATAGATATTGATTGTTAGAAGGCAGCTAATCATGGTTTGTGTAACATTAGCAACATATTAGCAGTTTGATGACTTAGTCAAGCAAAAGGCAAATCATATTAATTACCGTTATGTGTCCGATGTTGTAAAAAGAGATACCACTCTGAGTGGAGGTGGGGCTCATTATCATATTCATAGATCCGTGTATATTAAATGAGGCAAGGGTGTAGAGTTACATTCAAGCTATTTTAAGGCATTAATAATTTTTTTCACAGGAAAAAATGTTTAAATATGTAATTTTGGTGATTAAAGATGAGTTTTAAGAGATAAAATCATTGACCACAGGAGGACTTTAATTTCTGCCTTTAAGTTGAAAGTGAATTCAAAGTGATTCAAAAGTTGCAGTGCAATCATGCAGTAAAAACACGTTGCACGTCTTGCTGCTCCGATCGGATCGGATCTTTTTGATGGTTATTGCAGTGATCAGTGTGGGAAAGACGCATCTTTACCGAACACATTTAACGCCTAATCTTCATTGCGTATGCTGGGCAGTGTGTATGAGTAAGACGAGAAGCCACAGAGATGTGAATGGATATTTTGCTATTGTGTTGCGCTTACTGGATACTCCACCTACACACACACACACATCACGAATCAGTCAGAGCTTCTTCACAAGGCCTTGCACTGAATTTTGATAGATCACTAGACTGACAACATCCACAGATGCTCATCTGAGTGCATACCCTTCAGATCTGATTCTGTCACATCCTACATTCTCATCAAATGACAACACAACCAGAAATGCAAACACTAGAGTTCAAGAGTTTAGGGTCAGTAAGATTTTTTGGGTGTTGTTTTGAAAGAAATTAGTACGTTTTTTTTTACCATCAAGGATGCATAATCATAAGTGACCGTAAGGACATTTAAAATGTTACGAAAGATTCAAATAAATGCTGTTCTTTGAAAACTTTCTATTCATCAAAGAAAATATGTATCACAGTTTCCACAAAAGTATGAAGCAGTAACTGTTTTAAATTGCTCAAAAGTGAAAACATTTATAATGTTACAAAAGATTCTATTTCAAATAAATGCTGTTCTTTTGAACTTTCTATTCATCAAAGAATCCTGATTTTTTTTTTTTTTTTCACAACTGTTTTCAACATTATTAATAATTAGAAATCTTTTTGAGCAGCAAATCATCATATTAGAATGATTTCTGAAGGATCATGTGACACTGAAGACTGGAGTAATGATGCTGAAAATTCAGCTTTAGATCACAGGAATAAATTACATTTTAACATATACTCAAATAGAAAACAGTTATTTTAAATTGTAATAATATTTCACAATATTACTATTTTTAATGTATTTTTGATCAAATAAATGCAGCCTTGGTGAGCAGAAGAGACTTTCAGAAACAATAAAAAACTCAAACTTTTGAACAGTAATGTATATAAAAATGATTTGATATGATCTGGTCTTAATTTCACAAACATAGAAACTATATGCTATATATTTGTAAATCGCTTTGGTTAAAAGCGTCTGCCAAATTAATAAATACATTTTATTATAAATAATAAAAATATGCTATTTTGTAAACTATATTTAAATTTTCTGAAGGAAACAAGTGCCTCTAGCCATTCAAGACATGCCAGCAGAATGCTGCAGTTGGTCTGATAACTTTCTATTTAAATCATTGCTGAGGTGTTCAGAGTGGTTGCTAGGGTGTTGCTAGGCTTCTGGCCCAAATCAAAAGGGCTCAACCCAAAGTCTATAATATATTCTGAAGTCTATGGGATTTTCTTAGCCATTTTATCAGTCTTATCACTTAGCACAAATGTCCTCTTCTGAACTGAGCGGTTTAATTGTAAGTATGATCAATATTAATGATGCTTAGGTTAGCAAACATGATTAAAACGTTTCTGTCTCATCCTTCACAGCTGCTGTATATATAAATTCTAGAAATTCCAGCAGTTCACAAAGGGTTTCGTTCGCTGAGGAAAACAAGAAAACCTGAGGCTGGTGTTGTTTAAATTTCTGTGTCATTTTGGGGAAAGCTCTGTAATGTGTAGATCTCTGCTTTCACTGCTTGGCACTGGGTGTCATTTGCATCACTGACAGTAACTGCGCTGTTTTTGGCGCCACTGGATTGCTAGCGGACTTCTGGTGGGAGATCTGTCATCAACAGAGTTTATGAAAATCTGCTGCTTAAAAAATTCTGGCGGCGTTCGTCTTATGGTAATGTGGAGGGTGAAGTCAGATGGAATTTTTGAGCTTAAGTGATACAATGTATATCTGTGCACCTGCTGAAATACTCCAGAGCTGAAGGGGAAGCACCTCTCACTCCCTCTCACACTCACTCTCTCTGTCTTTCTCGAGCAATTCAATTTCAAATTCAGTGTCTTTCAATTAATTACTGGCAAAGCAAAACTGATTACTTCACTGCCTTTGCAAGTGAAATAAATATGAAAGCAAAAGTGCAAATTCTAAAAGTGCAAAGTATTATTAAACAAATGAAATAAAAAGTAATTAAAATAATAAATTAAAATATTTAAAATATTTTTTTTCATGTTTTCTGAGGAAAGTTTGAGTGGTGAACCTATGAAAGGTTTTTTTTTTTAAAAAAAGATTTATTTTTGGCAGTTTTTGCCTTTATTGTGATAGGATAGTATAGAGTGGACAGGAAGCGAGGTGAAAGAAAGAGAGGGGGACGGGATCGTCCGCAAGCGGGGCCTCGAACTCGGGTCGACCGAAGTGCAATATATCGGTGTGCTGCCCACAAGGCTATCGGCACCAAGCTATGAAAGTATTATTAAACAAATAAAGTAAAACAGAAGAAGTAAAATAAAGCAAAATATAATAACATGGGGTGTGTCTCAATCAGCTCCGTAGCTGGTCATTATAAGGGCTGTCACAATTCGCAAAATTCACTGCCTAAAATAAATCCAACGCCCCGCAAAAAACAGGAAGCATCGATGCTCACTATGCTCCCTTACCAGAAATGACATCACATTTCTGAAGCGTGAAATATAACACGCATGAGCCAACTCATGAATGTAATGACAAATGACAAACCGTTTTTTATTATACGTCAGCATAAACACACATAGAGAGGGAGTGAACACATCTAGTTAACATTTATAATTAATATTCAGCTGAAATATTTTAAGGATATGTAACAGAAAAAATGTGTTTAAACAGCTTAAAAAATAATATCAAAAAGATATAGCCTTGTGTTGATTAATAACAGTGGTATGTTGATGTTGTACATAGTCATGTAGGCGGAAATTGACTAATCGCTGTCCCAATGTGTAGTGAATCAGGGTCTCTATACCAGTGTCCAATTTCGTGTACACGATATACTGATTCACAGCTTGGGAGCTGATTGAGATGCACTTGTAATATTTTCATACATTTTCTGAGGGAAGGTTAAGTGGAGCTTGTCAGTGTAAAACTGTAACGAATTAGCTTAATGTGTGATGCAGGATAATCAATAAAGACTACACATACCTTATAAGCTTTAATGCAAGACAGTGAACAAAAGAAACAGGGCTTAACCCCAAAGTATACTTCACTTTTACGCGTACACGAGGGTCAGCGTACAGTGCGCGTGACGCGATTTTCATCAGCAGAAGAGTACGCGCGCACCACCAGATTTAGGTCGCGTGCACATGCGCGTTTACTTTTTATTTTTCAGTAATCTGATTATCCACAAGGTGGCGATCATGCCCTGTGGGCGTCGATTCACAAGGTAGTCAAAGAAAAACTGCATAAACAGAACAGAACGGAACACATGCAAGCTACTGAGACAGTGGAGGCCTATATAGACGACAGATTGTGCGAAGAGGTTAGAACATACCCTCATTTGTTCAACTCTAGCATGAACCAGAACAGAACAAGACATGAGCGTGACAAAAACGCTATAGCTATGTGGTTGCTAAGGTGTTCAGAGTGTTTTGTTGCATGTTGTTGATAGGGTGTTCTGGGTTGCTGCTATGAAAAGAGACCACAAGCACCTTATGAGAAATATTTCATGTCTGTGAGTTATGCAGTGAAGTTTAACACTTAGTATTATGGGTTTGTTCAAATTACTAACCCTCAGCATGAGCAATAGGAATACTTAGAAATGAAAGCCATCACTGTCCTTCTCTGTATCTCAATGTCACACACAAACTGTAGGGATGCTGTTGGCCAAGATTACTACACAGCAGACTTGGCAGTGTTAATTAAACTCAGATAGAGTTAAATTTAACTCAGAGTGAGTTAAATAGATTCGAAATAGATATTATAGTGGCTCCAAAAAATATTTGGAGACTAAACATAATTTTTGCTTAATGATTTTCTAATCAGCTGGTGTTTTTAATGGATTTACAAAGTCAGTTCTCTTGTGTTTCACAAACAATGTTTTACCTTCATTTTCAGTATTTTCTTCTAGCATTTAAAACCCAATCTTTTTTTGTGAAATGTTATTGCTTGAAAAGTGTGCTAATGCTGATCTTTCTTTAATGTAAATGACACTTTATTTCATATATCCTTATGAAATGCAATGCCATTGTCATTTTTAAGTGTTGTTTAAGTTTCCAAATACTTTCTGAGGCCATCGTGCTTGTGGAGCAGATGTGATACTCTGTCTGTCTGTCCTGTTTTGAAGGTTCATCTGCTCTGCTGCGAATAAGAGGCTATATGCAAAGTTTCCAGGAACCATGTGACTTCCAGTCTAGTGCTGTAGAGGTTTTCTATCGACCACATCACACGTTGCTAATTAGGCAGGGCGAGAGAAAGAGAGGGAGTGAAGCAGAGCAAGAAAGAAAGAGTGCGAGTGCTGCAGTCTATACTCATTCGTCCGTGGACCGCCATCAGTTCACATCTCTCTGAACACATGCAGTCTCACATAGCCTGAGACAGACAGACCGATAAACAGGCTGAGAGAAAGACACGGCAGAAGACAGACTCTGAAGGAGGTCAAAGGTTTCACAGGGACTGAAGTGGCATGGCTCAGGGCTCTGACAATAACGACACCAGCTACACCAAATCTCCCTCACCGGGCAATAAACAGGTAAGAGAGACTTAACCAGCACCATGCACACACCTCACCAACCTTCTGGAAATGCATTTAAAACATTACTTTATTTACATTATTTTTTATTTTGATAAATAATATAAATAAATGTATGTTTAATTTAATAAATTATATCATATATATGCTATATTTTTTATTTTGTAGTTAAAAATATTAAAAAATATATATAAACATTTTAATTATATTTCAAAAAATACAATTAAATTATATATATATAAAATAAAAATTACGCTTATACACAACATATATATGCGTGTATGTAACTTTAAAAATATTTTATTTTTTTATAAATATAATATATATAAATTAAAGTGATTAAAAACATATTATCTGATGAAAATGTAATATTTTGCTTCTTCGTGTCTTCTTTCTTCTTTATTTTAAACTGAATTGAATTCACTTAGTCAATGATGAAACAAATGATGCAACATGCATCTAACCAGATGGAATATATCATGTACAAAACTTAAATATGAATTTGAATATGACATTATGATTGACATCTAAACACTGTAGATTTCACATGCATTTCCAATTCTGTCTGTGAGTGAGAGTGTTAGCATGTTTAGATTTGCACGTGTGTGTATGAAAGATTATGATTCTAATGAATGGAAGTCATGAGGCTGGTGGTAATTTTAACCTTCAGACCAAACACGTACTACCGTAACCCTGAAATGAACGTTTATGAAGGTAATCAGCTTTAGTGTTGAGCAACTGACTAGAACTGTTGAGTTGCACATGCAGTGAGAGAGAGAGAGTTTGACAGAATGTTAGTGATTGTGAAACTGCCGTTAAGATGGCACGAGGCCATACGAGCTGAAGGTGATCTGACTTCAACGGCCACTACATCCTCTCCAACCTCGACGGACGATAGAGATGTTTATCACTGATAGAACATGATTCATAGCAACAGTGCAAATCATGTTTTGGTTACATGCCTCATGCATGCAAATGCTGTGGCCACAAAGAGTGTTTGGGCACTTTGAACTGACTTCATACATCTACTAAAAATAACCAAAATACCAGTTGATTCGCTGCAAATTATTTAAAGCTTTGTTAGCTGCTGCTAAATGCTTCACAGATAAATAGACTACTACTAATAAGACTACTTTCATCATGAAGCAGCTCATCTTGTCTGTATGACAGCAGATGCTATCCTGAATTCACCTGAAACTGAGCTAGTCATAGACATTGCACACACACACACACACACACTTTTTTCGAGGGTCTCTTATTCTGGGGAATTTGTCATATGGAAAAAGTCACTCTAGATTCTTGTGGGTTCAGTAAAAAGCGTCATTGCACTCAGGGGTTGTGGGAAAAGATTGCCCTCTGTCTTTGAAAATGTCACCTGTCTACCACAACATGTGATAAACATGCAGGCATGGAGGTGGATATCAACCAAAGTAACGTTCTTAAAACAAAAATTCCAGTGTTAAAAAACATTTATCGTTATTGTTAACTAAAACTATTAATAAATAGTTTTTAGTCACTGAAATAAAGCTAAAAATAAAATAAAATTAAAATGTTAGATGAAAAACTTAAGATTTTACCAAAAATTAGACCGAATTACAAAAACTGTATTTGTATATAAGTATTTTGAAAGAAAAAAATTACTAAAATTGAAAGGAAAACAGAAAAATCAAAGTAAAAGCAGATTCAAAATATGAATATATAATATAATAGTATATAAATAATACTAAAATAACACTGATGCAGAAAATTTTTCTTGGTCTTATTGTGCATAATTCATTGGTGCATGTTATTTTAAAGTTTGTCTTCAAAAAGTTTAATATAAATATAATATCTTTGACTTTTTGGCTGATATCACACTCAAGGATCTTTATTGGCATTGATGGTTCCATCAAGAACTTTCAACATCCATGGAACCTTTCAATTCCACAAAAGATTCTTTATAGTGGAAAAAGGTTCTTTAGATTATTAAAATGTTCTTCACACTCAGAATAAATGGTTCTTTTAAGAACTGTTAACTTTTCTTCAATCTATGGCATTGCTGTGAAACCCCCTTTTGGAACCTTTGTTTTTATCCTTCAGTAGGTTGTGCGGACATGGAAAATAATGTTAACCGACAGTCATTGTTTAGGCTCAAATCGTGCCACAGTAATGTAATGCCAGTTGACATTAAAATATAATAAAAGTTGCAGCAAAAATAGCAAATAATAATATGATTTGAAATTAAAAAACTTTACCGGTGGGATACGTGGACATGCTCTAGACCTTCAGCCTCCTCCTGGTTAAAAAGCTTCCTCAAAAATGTGTGCCGGTCCATTCTGGAATGACGAAAACAGAGAACATCTAGTAAAATGGGTTGCAAATGCCATTCACATGGACTTTATAGTCGTGTTTCTGTGCTGACATACACATGAACTCTTGTGTTGATCTTTAGGGTTCAACGGATGACGTAAGGAAAGTGATGAGGAGAGAAAAGAACCGAATCGCGGCGCAGAAGAGCCGAATGAGACAAACGCAGAAAGCCGACAGTCTGCACCTGGTGAGAACTTTCAAACATACACACCTGATACATTCATGTTCTAATTAACCCATATAAGCATTTCTGCAACAAAACAGACATTCCATGCATTGTTTCATGCAGCAAACTGTGACTTCTGAACAATCAGAAGATACAGCCAGCTAATGTACCCATTATTAACATTATTTCTCTATGTTCTCTGAGCGTTCATTTTTTTCTCAGTAATGTGAACGTTAGCAGAACATTCCATTTTGAAACATTATGGTATTGTTACTTTTGAATGTTCTCAGAACCAGTGTTGGGTAAGTTACGCAAAAAAAGTAATTAATTACTAGCTACTAATTTCATCTTTAACAGTATAATTAGATTACTGTATTAAATACTTTGTCTAAAAAGTGCAGCATTGCTATCAGTGCTAGAGAAAGTTATGCATTACAATATTGCGTTACTCCCTATAAAAGTAACTAATTGCGTTATTTAGTTACTTTTTATGGAAAGTAATGCGTTACTTTTTCTCATCTGGGCTGGGCTATTTGTTTGTTTGTTTTTACAACAACAAAAGAAGTTATATTTTTGGGCCTCAAAAGTGAAATGAATAAGCCTCAAGCTAAAGGAAATGCAAATTCGCGCCTGTACAGTAGAGGGCGCAGCTCAAACAAACCTTTCAGCTGTGCTGCCATTCTGGAATACAGTAGAATAGGATGCAGAAGAAGTAAATGCTCAAATTTAGTCTAGTGTGTAAATCATGTTTACACACACTTACTCCTGATTTCTCTCAACATTTGGACAGGAGAGCTGTCAGTCAATAAATGGGAGAACAAAGTAACTTGCATTACTTATTTGAAAAAGTAACGTGTTACTTTACTAGTTACTTGGAAAAGAAATCTGATTACGTAACTTGCGTTACTTGTAATGCGTTACACTCTACACTGGTTATTACTAATCACTTTCTAAATCCTATATCAACCTCCACCAGTTGAACAATACAAGTCTCAAATAAAACTTATTCTTGAACTGACCAAAGTATTTAAAGGGAGAACGTTACACTAAAAACATACATTTTAACATTAGACATAAACATAAAATTGTTCTGTAGTCTACACAGTATTTAATGCAAAATTACATCAGAAGTAACTGTAATTAAATTACAAAAAAATTAAGAGTAATCCCTTTCTTTACTTTTTCAAGGAAAAAGTAATTAAATCACAGTAATTAATTACTTAATGCATTACACCCCAACACTGGCAGTCACACTACAACTGTCGTTCCATTGACTTCCATTCATACACATGCAAATGCAGGAGACAGGAAACGCAAGCGAAGAAGTTTCGCATTCCGCTGCGTGCCAAGTTTGGTGAACTCTGACCTGTGAATTCGTATCACGTGTGACCAATCGAAGATTGATACACCACAGTAAGACATTTAGCTGAATTAAAAGAACGCAAACTATAAATCTGCAGGATTGCAGCGTTCCAGTAAAGTGGAGTAAATTGCATATTTTTACATTTTTGATGTATTATATGTTGAATTATGGTTTTAAAAAGATGCCGCATATTGTGGCGTCGTTGCGGTGTCCGTAGAAATTTTGCGCGCTTAAAGCCTAGTGTGGCTGCAGCTTTAGCTGGGCACAGACCCTAAAAAGGTTTAGGAAGATATGAAAATAGATCTTCAGTAAGAACAACCAACCAAACAAACATTTTAAGAAAAAGGAGATTAAAATGATGGCAAATCCAAGAAGAGAAGAGCGTCCAGCATCACTGCGTCCAGCTGTGTTACAGGCGTGATGCTGATCGACTGTATTTACATGAAGCTTTACTGACCATGTGGTGATGCGTCACGGCTTCTGTCGTGCTTCACACTTGTTGTGGCTCTGGTCTTGTTTGCTTCAGATTCTGGCATTAATTACATCGCGTGGGTGAACCGCTCAGCTCACGGCACCTAGTAAATTCTCTGTAATTTATCAAGAAAACAACAACAATCCTCAAATCTGCATGACTTATTCTAGGTCTGCTTATAGAGAATTATTGTGATGCTTTGCATCCGTGCATTCAATGACTGTGCTCTTAAACCGAGCACACGCCTGTCTAACAGTCATCAAACCGTTTGGATTGCATTTGGCTCTTACTCAAAGCCAAAACCCTCTATCACTTTCATTCAGCATCTGTGTGTGTGTGTTATATGGGTGTTTCCCTCTGGTATTACTCATGTCCTTTCTCTCCACCGATAGCTGCACATGGTGTTCCAAGGACTCAAGAGAACAAACCCAGTGCAGTTATCGTTACATTAATACATCAATTACAAGAATAGATCATCCACACTCTATGATCGATTTAAAGGCACAGTACTTCCAATAATGAAAGTTCTCACGCTCATGTCGTTCCACACCTGTAAGACTGCCTGGAGCACAAAGCAAGATATTTTCATTCACGTTTCCGCACATTCAAATTTTGCGTGTCACGTTTAGTTATGAGACCTGTGAGACGTCAAACATGGCATGCTAAGTTTGAAAATGAGCAAATGAAAGTATGAGATTTTGCTGAGAGGAGATAATCAGACTTCACTTTTGGTCTTTTCAGCTTCAGAAGACTTTAAAAATGTAGGTCTCAAACATGATGCACACTTTTTATAGTGCTTTTTGGAGTCAGGCATGCTCGTTGCATGGGAAAGAGCGTTGTGATTCTTTAAAAATTCTCTTTTTGTGTTGCACTGAAGAAATTCTCACAGGTTTGGAACAACTTGAATCTGTATTTGCCTTTTTTGAGTGCAACTATACTCGCCAGACTTTTTACATGGAATGCAAGAACAATGCAAATGAAAAAATTCTACTTAAGTATAATATAAAATCTAAATTCCAAACACTATTAAAGTCAAATAAACAGTCTGTAATAAAATAAGATCTAACAATCAAACTACAAGCATTAGCACAAATAATCACAATAGAAAAGATGCCAATTAAATAAACAGTGATTTTCAGGTATTTCTAACAGTAGTTAGATGTAGATTAGGTACAGAAATTGAATAAAGTAATCAAATGTAAAATAGGAATATTAGGCTGCTGTCACTTTAAGACTAATGCACGGATCCAACATACTGTTACACACGCGTTAACTGTTTACATTCACTTAACACATTACACACACAACTGACTATGTTCACTAGGATACTCACCAAGATGAGCATTTTGATATCATTTTATGTGAAATTGTCAAGCGCAAGACGTGAATCAGTATTCACTTGCTGTCAGACGTGGCTTTCTGGGCGCACACAAAACTTCTCACACAGCGCGTGCAAGTTATCTTTTACGTCTTCTTACTCATGAATGTTTAAATTGGCAAGGCTTAAAACACCTGCAAATGATAAACATTCAAGATGACGCAGCACTGGTCCGATCTTTGACAGTTCTGTCAACAAGCCCTACATCTCTTTAGGTTACAGTGTGCATATGAGAAAAGTGACAGAGGGTGCTCTCAGGCAATGAAATTATATCTTTTTTTCAACTGATAACAGCATTTATTCTGTGAATCAATCCAGATCTCATACAAAGTGAACCGAGTAGCTGTTTTCTCTAAGGAAGAGAGTGGTTTGATTAGCTAGTTGACCTGCTGTCAGTCCCGACAGCCCCCGCTGTAGTTCTCAGTATCAGTTATCTGATAACACACACACACACACTGACCTCATGCGAGTTCCCCTGAAGTCAACCGGTTAAACACAAAGTGGGAGATGCTGTCCCGACCAGCATATACCACTTACTAGGAACCACATATCATTTTGAGGTTGCACAGCTTTTGAGAAATGCACATATAGGTCACACATCAGCAGATATGAATACTTAGTGTTTTCACCAATAATGCTTAATAATCTGATGTGTGAACGTTTATCAAGGAAAGGTCATGGCTCGATGAAAATGGTATTATTTATATTCTATTGTAATATTTATTAATATATTAATCATCATAATTTTAGCTTAGGTCCTTTTGTTTAGTGTTTTTTGAAATTCCTATTTAGCTTTCATTTATTTTCAGATTTAGTTTTAGTCATTTTAGTACTTAAACTTATTTAATTCAGTTAAATGCAAAGGCAACATTTGTAATTTTCTTTTTTATGGTATTTCATCTAATGTTTAATTTGATTTTACTTCAGCTTTATTTCAAACTATTAAAAATAGTTTTCGTTAACAATAACAAGAGTGGTGTGCATGTCTTGTGCTCATCTGTTTGCGTTTTTTCATCAAAAAACAAAATCCCAAGTAAATCTGGTTTTCTTGCATTTTCAGGTTTTTAAAACGTGCAGCACTCTGTGTTATTATCCAGAGCAGCATTATGTTGATATTATTATGTTTATATCTAATCTAAGATTAATTTCCGTTATCTAAAGATATGAAATAATAGTGAATTCAGTTGAATATGTTATGGAGGAAAGTCATCTACTCAGTCTGTGTAAGGGAGACTCACTCTTCTGTGTTCAGTGTAGTATGTGGTTTCGCTCTTCACGGCTATGCTTGATAAACAGGAAGCTGAAATTTCCCTCCGTATGACACGTTTCCTGTAGTGTCTTCTCATGGCGTGTTTTTTACTTGAGGCCTGCCTGAGAAACGTGGGTTGTCGAGGGGAGTGTTCAGCTGTCATTTCTGGTAAGGTGCCGCTATAGGCCGTGGGCAGATTAAGCTGAATGACGCTTGTCAGAGGGGTTTTACCCTAGGGTGACTGGAAGGCAGCGGAGCGGCTAGTCGAGCTGCAGATCACAGGCCGGTGACGACGCTGTGCGGGAACCATCATGACCCCCTAGAGTAACTAAAAATAATGGCCAATAAGCATATACACGCTCTCATCTATTTCTAGCACTTTATTAATAGATTTGTAGCAAGTTAAAATTTTACCTGTGGACATTTCTGTAGATACCTGCCTGTCAGAAGACAATGCAAGTTGAGTCTTGGAGTCTTCCTCATCTGTAGGGGAGTTTTCCTTTGGGCTCTTTTGAAGGAATATGCATTCTGAAAAGTGCAATACACATAAATTAATTGACCTTTCAGCATTTTATAAATATTTTACATACTACACTAAACCTTAGGTTAACATCATTTAAAGCAGAACTAAGTAACTTTTTTTACCTTCATAAATAGTTTTCTAAGTCCTTACGATGGTTAATTGACTTGTAGTGGTGTGTTTGAGGCGAGCACTAACCCCCTCTGGCACGTCTACGCCAGAAAACAGCACTTGCAACTTAAGCTGCACCGACCCGACACAATCTCGTCTCACGTTCACGTTCACGCGAGAGTGACAAAATGCTTTACGGTAATTCAAAAACAATGTATATATTATGTCTTTATAAGACAATTTCGAAAATTGTCTTAATTCTTGTACTGTATTTGCAAAACTACTGCGTTGTAGTCCAGAGCTGCGCTTGGAGTATTTACAACAGTGTGATTCACTGAAGGAACCTGTAGGGGGAGCTTCGCAAATCTTACTGAGTTCCGCTTTAACAAAGTCATCGTTAGCCCCAAAATTGTATCAAAAACAATACAAAGATATAGTCACAATTCTGACTTTTTCTCGCAATAATGAGATATAAACTCACAATTTCCACTTATGAAGTCATGATATAATCTCGCAATTGCGAGAAAGTCAGAATTGCGACTTTATATCTTTATGTTGTTTTTGATAGAATTGAGTATTATGAGAACTTTTTTTTCTCAGAATTTTGCGTTTATATCTTGCAATTCTGACTTTATAACATGCAATTGCGAGTTATAAAATCAGAATTGTGAGATAAAACGTCGCAATTATCTTTTTTATTTGTTATTTCATGGCAGAAACAAGCTTCAATAGGGAACATTCTTCAAATTAGGGTGAGAAAATGATGACAGAATTATCATTTTTGGGTGAACTATCCCTTTAAATATTCATAAACTCTGACAGTCATAGAATATTTTATACGGTTTTACTCAATACCCAGGATTAGTTACTAACACAATATTATGAAAAGCCCATAAATGCGACCGAAATAACCCATGATCAATAGGTTATTGTGTGCTGTTTGTAACTTTGAGGACCTCTAGAGGACGAAACTCAAAATTCATGTCCTGTGGAATATGTGCATAATCACATTCTCTCTGACCTTGTATCAATGTCTTTTGTTTTCTGTTTGTGCTGTAGGAGAGTGAAAATTTGGAGAAGGAAAACGCAGCGCTCAGGAAAGAGGTGAAGAGACTCACAGAAGAGGCCAAATATCTGTCCACGGTCCTGAGCAACCATGAGCCGCTGTGCACGGGCCTGAGCGGCGCGTCCACGGAGCTGCTGTACGGCGCGCATCACGGCGCGTTCCACCAGCACATCAGCGTGCCGCACTACCCGCTCTGACCGGCAGAGGCCGCCGGAGTTCCGCATGGAATCCGCCTGTGGGCGACAGTCAATGAACTTTGGTTGAGTCATAAACAACGTACATAGTCATCAGCGGGCATTGAAATGATCTTAAAATCATCAGATAAATAAAACAAGCCTCAAGATGAAACGATTTTTGTGACGATATATTAATATCATTTTTATTTTTTTGTCTGAAGTTAAATAATCCCAGTTCCTTGAACAAAACCTCATGTCTGTAAAATGCAAATGTGTTAAACGTAGGCTACTTGCAAAGGTGCATGGCAATGACACGATGAATGTTTTCAATTTAGATTTCATTAAGCCAGTCTACTGATTCATATGATCATTTATTTTATTCTATTTCTGTGAAATGTTAATGAAATGACTGGACTTTATTCTAAGAAAATGATGTTGATTGTGTATCCTGTTCAGAGATATTATGTGTGAATGTTTTTCTATTATGACTCATTGGTCAAACATTCTGAATGTACTTTATACACAATTCTAGCTGAATATTTTTATTCTAAACCCGTTGAGATCTTCTAAAGTTGTACAAACTGCTGTGCTATATCTCAAATGTGGAGGGAAAATTTGTATCTGTGATCTTCTGTGATCACTTGTGAAGAAATAAATAAATAAATGTAAAATATACAGACACATTTCATGAATTTGAACACAATGTCCCCTCTGTTTCATTTATCAAGCAGTAAAAGTGTTTTAAACAGTTCATAAGTATGCACATATTATGCATGAAATATTCAGAGAGCAAAAGTATGTTTTGTCCTTTTATTAAATGCATATTTAGAATTTGTAAAGGTGCTAAAACAATAATTTAAGTCTCATAATTATCAAAAATTACAATTGTCATGCTTTGAAATTATCTATTTGAACCAGCATCTGTGTTAATTTATTTTATTGTCCTCTGTACTTAAATATTTATTCCCGTATCTTTTTACACGTTTTATTAATCTTTCTATCACTAGTATTTTCTTTTGTTTAAAGCCTAAAACTTTTTAGTACTTTTACATGTAGAAATGGAAGAAAAACTGTAAAAACTGGTAGAAAATATTAAATTAATTCACAAAAAGTATTAGTATTATTTACTTGGTGTGCCTTCATTATCTGTACATTCATTCGTCCAGTCCCATGTTCTTTTGGCTTTTCATTTTTAACAGGACACATTCTGTTCAAACAAAATCAAATCTAAGAGTTTGCTGCCCCCTGTGTACGACAAACTCTATCTACTCTCTCTGCAGAGGATGTCCTAATTGGAGAAGAAAGTTTAAATGTTTCATACAAATAAAACAAATCTATTTACATACCTGCTGTAATAGACCCGCTGTCACGCCACACAAAGTGAAAAATACTTTGCAAAGCAAAGAGGACACTGACAACACATCAACAGACAAGACAGAGCAGGTTACTTATGATATTAAACAAAGTCCCAGCTTTCAAATTGTGTTTTTTTAAGAAATTCAAACAATAAAAAACGTTTTGTGGCTCTTTAATGTGTCGTGACAGATCGCTGTAGCGCCTCAGCTCAAGTGGCTCGTGAACCGATCATCCCTTCCTACTAGTTAATAGCATCAAATAAACATGAATGAACACGAGAAGAAATGTTGTTTCAAACGCAGAAAGACGTCAGTACACACCATTCTTCAAGTTCAAGTCCACCGAGGTTAATCTTCTAACTCCTGACTGCTTTGCCGGACAAAATGGTGGTTTCGGTGTTATGACTGGTTAGATCGCCTGTCAATCAAACTCCCGGCGAAGGGTCAATTGACACCTCAGCAAGCTCATGCCTGTGACATATGTGAGTCCTGCAAGTATAAGAGGGCAACCAGTGGGCGAGACCACCAGCCTGGCACAAATGAGGAAAAAAACACTGGGTTAAAAACAACCCAAGGGCTGGGTAAATATAGGACATAACACATGTTGGGTTAATTTTACCCAGCAAATTGGGTTGTTTATTTAACCCAGCATAATGGGATGATTCATTTTTACTTTTTTCTTACTTCATACTTTAAGGGCCCTATCATACACCCGGCACAATGTGGCGCCAGGCAAGTTTCAGCCCGCCGCATGTTCTTTGCCACATTGTTTAAATAGCAAATGCATTTGCGCCCATTTGTGCATCCATGGGCTTGCTGGTCTGAAATCGAGGTATGTTCAGGTCATTGATGGCGTGTTGCTATTTTGAGGGTACTGAAATAGACTGTGCCATTGACCAACTGAAACCTGGTCTAAAGTCAATGGCGCAATATTTGTTTTATTTAAAGAGCGTGTTAGTAATATGCGCCTATATGCAGGTGCACAATGCGCGTACACTCTGCTTGTTACACACAGGGAAGCGCAGCAGCACACAAACATGATAAATATTAAAAATAAAAATTATTATAATGTTAAAGATTATTATTGTGTGCATAAAGATAAAAATGCTTTGTTTAAATTCGATTTTTTCCCGTAGATGGTCTGCTTGCACGCACAAGCAAATCCGTTTCTTCACTACAGACGCATTCAGTTTTTCCGCTTGCAAATTCTGCCTTGTAAATAGCGAATACGCCGTAGCGCGAGCGCAACTGGGTTTTAAAGGGAATGGGAGACGAGACTCTGGTTGGTTTATTGCACATTACGCCCAAAACACACCCTCATTAAGAGAATAGGGACAACCGTTTTAGACAATGCGCCGGGCGGACTTACCATTTTTCCCGTCCTTAAACTGGCAAAAGTTGATTCGGACATGTTCTAAGAGCACTTGCGCTGTGCGCTTTAGACCATGCGCTTAGATCATTAAAATAGGGCCCTAAATGTGAAATTAAACCCGCCAGGAGGTGGCAGCAAGTCCCTGTTCATGAGCGAGTCATTAAAGGAACACTCCACTTTTTTTGAAAATAGGCTCATTTTCCAACTCCCCTAGAGTTAAACAGTTGAGTTTTACCGTTTTCGAATCCATTCAGCCGATCTCCGGTTCTGGCGGTACCACTTTTAGCATCAAGGAACTTTGCTGCCGTATCATGGCTGCAGCAGTGCAATGATATTACGCAGCGTCTCTCACAAACGTCTCCATGGTTGCAAGGCACGTTCCCTGTGCAAGCAGGGGCTCACGGGCGCTGCGTAATATCATTGCACTGCTGCAGCCATGATACGGCAGCAAAGTTCCTTGATTATTACGCCTGAATGAGAGTATAGTTCCTAGCCATATCAGCCTAGAAAATCACAACTTTTCATTTTCCGTCGGTCTTAGTACACGATTTAACTACAGAACAGTCAAGTTTTAAATAGGAAAAATATCAAAACTCTTTGGTCATTTTTAAGTGCGATGCTAACGGTCTAATCAGATTCAATGAACTATGCTAAGCTATGCTAAAAGTGGTACCGCCAGAACCGGAGATCGGCTGAATGGATTCGAAAACGGTAAAACTCAACTGTTTAACTCTAGGGGAGTTGGAAAATGAGCCTATTTTCAAAAAAAGTGGAGTGTTCCTTTAAGATTCAATCGATTTATTCAAATGGCTGATTCATTCAGGAAGTGTTGCTCAGAGACGCAAAACAATTCTGTGGACTTTGCGTCACTCATGTTGTTTTGAATGGGAGAAAGTGCAACGCGCAATATGGCGAAATAAGTCCCGCCTTCTAAATGAGAACCAATCGCCGACTGGTAAACTCATCGTATCACTGCTGGGCCGTTAGAAGCTCCGGTTTCTATAGAAACAGTCAGAAGATCGCCTCCGAATGAGGCACAAGAGACGCGCATTTAGGACTGCGCATGCGCAATAGCTTGATCCAGCCTATAAAATACATTTTTTTGTCATGATTCGAGCTTTTAGAAACAAAGTTTATGAGACAGTTGTTGTCAGATTAAATAATTAGTGTACAGTGTATCTTTTTGAATAAAATCATACAATTTTATGCAAGGCTTCAGGCGTTTCCATCACGTGAAAAGACCGATGCGACACTTAACAAGTTAACTGACTCACATCACGCCCCTGTATGTTGCTTTGCATAAAATTATATGATATACAGAAAAATAACAAATTTTTAGATAAGATAAAATGTACACAAACCTGTTTTTTACCGAAGACATGCACCAATTTGACAGACCTGCGCTGCTCTCTCCTGAACTAAATGTTATTAATGCGTTTGCAATGTGAATATTCTGTGATTCTTTATGAAAACAAAACAAACAGAAATGAACAGTACATATTAAACAAACATAAACAGTAGCCTTAAATAGCCTATGTGGATCATTGCGTTAATGGAAAACTTGCGACAACACATTTCTGTATATTTCTCTTGAGTATGAGCCTTAAACTCACAAGAGAACACACTGTAGCAACCTGGAAAGAGTTGGGTTTGGTTACAGCAACACTGTCTGTGTGTGTGTGTGTGTGAGAGAGAGAGAGAGAGAGAGAGAGAGAGAGCGCTGAAGCTGTTTGTTGCTGAGGTTCAGTGTTGATACTGACAGTCTTAACATGAAGATAATTAGAAAACATTATGTGACACATGGATTGTTTACCAAAACTACATATTTGCTTTATATTTGGAATATTTGCTTTTAACGGAAGGAGTTATTGTAATCTCAGTTAATATTATTCAGTTTTGTCAGTTTTAATTTAAGAGCTTAGATTAACAGGAAATGTTAGTTTTTTGCCACAATAACAGTGGCAGCCAAATCAAATTTCCACCTGAATCAGGTAAGATATGACTTTTTATTCAGTTTTTGCTTAGTAACATTACTAGCTTTTTATCATTTTTATGGACTATTTATGGTGCTTTTTTTTTTTTTTAAGCTTTACACCTCCTAGTTGCTGTTTTATGGCAAATTCTGTGTAAAAATCCTTTCTATTTTTGTGTTCTGTGGGAAAAGTAACAGCATGGGTTTGGAGCAACATGAGGGTGAATAAATATTGACAATTTTTATTTTTGGGCGAACTATCCCTTTAAAACCTTCATTAATCTTCGGAACACAAATTAAGATATTTTAGTTGAAATCCGATGGCTCCGTGAGGCCTCCATAGGGAGCAATGACACTTCCTCTCTCAATGTACTAAAAACATATTTAAATCAGTTCATGTGAGTACAGTGGTTTAATATTATAAAGCGTCAAAAATATTTTTGGCGCGCCAAAAAAAAACAAAATAACGACTTATAAAATGATGGCAACACTGCTTCAGGAAGTTTCGGAGCATAATGAATCAGTGTCGAATCAGCTGTTCGGAGCGCCAAAGTCACGTGATTTCAGCAGTTTTACATGTGATCCGAATCATGATTCGATACGCTGATTCATTATGCTCCAAAGCTTCATGAAGCAGTGTTTTGAAATAAGGCATCACTAAATAAGTTATTTTTGGTTTTTTTGGCGCACCAAAAATATTCTCGTCGCTTTATAATATTGATATTGAACCACTGTACTCACATGAACTGATTTAAATATGTTTTTAGTACCTTTATGGATCTTGAGAGAGGAAATGTCATTGCGCCCTATGCAGGCCTCACGGAGCCATCGGATTTCATCAAAAATATCTTAATTTGTGTTCTGAAGATTAACGAAGGTCTTACGGGTGTGGAACGGCATGAGGGTAAGTAAATGAGAGAATTTTTAATTTTAGGTGAACTAACCCTTAATTCCCATCTGTGTTGGACTAGTAAAAACCATAGACTGTAAAAGGTAAAAATATCATTTTTGCCGCAGTTAGCCAGACCACATCTAAATTGTGAATAACAATTTATATGGTTATGTGTAGCCTACTTTTTAAATATTTAATTATTATTTATTATTTGTGTTCTAGTGGCATGATCATTTATTAGAAAAATCTTCAATTTGTAAACATTTTGCTTTGTTTCTACTTCGTTCTTATTGTTGTGATTAAGGGATGTGGAAGAGCAGCTCGAGATGTGTTTGTCATGGAAACGGAGCCGGAGATCGTTAAGGAATGACAGACTGAACCTCTCCGGTGTGTTTCTACTCAAACCCGAGCGGAATAAACTCGGACAACCGTGACGGATCGACCACAGATAGGCTAACACACGTAAAACTTCACTTGAGCTGCAGTATGAACGGGATTCAGGACGGTCCGGTTACCGTGACGGAGCCGCACAAGGGCGGTGGCGCGCACGAGATGACGGCGCGTGGGTCCTCTCTGTCTCTGCCGCGTTTCATGCGTCTCAAGTTCACACCGGAGTCTCTCGAGAAAGTTTATCAGACGTACTTTCTGCGCCAGCGGCAGGAGACGTTACTGGTGCTGATCGTGTTCGCGGCTCTGTTCAACAGTTATGTGATCATCATGTGCGCGGCTGTTTACTCTCAGGATAAACTCAACACGCTCGCGGTGGCGGCAGGTGGGCTGGCTTCGGATATTCTGCTCTATATTATGTCCCGGTTCCGTTTTCTGCCAGAGACCGTGTCCCGGAGCCTCGTGCCGTACGTGCTGTGGCTGCTCATCACGGTCCACGTGCTCTGCTACTTCAGTTTGAACTTCGCGGGCTTTTACGCAGCTGGTGACACGGTTGGATGGCAGACATTCTTCATCTTCTCCTTCTTCCTCACGCTCCCACTGCCGCTCGCGCCCATCGCGCTCCTGAGCACGCTCTCGTGCTGCGCGCACACGCTGCTGCTGGGATTCACTGTAGCGCAGAGGCACCAAGATAAACTACAGTTAACAGTGCTGATCAGACAGGTGACACAAACACACTTACACTGGAAAACTTGTCAGGTTTCATAATCATAATATAAATAAATATAAATATATATATATATATATATATATATATATATATATATATATAATGTTCTGAATGCACTTCTTTGTACCATTATATCACCAAAGTACTTTAATTGTAAAGATGATTACCATTTTCAAATATCATGGTAGCCTATTACTTTCTTTTTGGACATGGTATCTTAATTTTTAAACATATAAAACATATAAATTACATTAAATAATTGTATTAAGTTATAATATATTTAATAAATATTAATTTCAATCTTATACTAAAATTTTTGTGGTTACACTTTATTTTACAGTGCCGTAGTTACATTGTAATTACTCAAATAAGTACTATTAATTAACTGCATGTACTTACTAAAGAGTTACAGTTAGGGTTTGGTTTAGGGTTAGTTACTTGTAATTATGCATAATTTACTGTTATTACTGTTGTAAGTACGTCACTACGGCACTCTAAAATAAAATGTTACCATTTTGTTTCAATTTTATAGTATATTTTTATATAATTCACACATACATTACCATTCAATAAGATGTTTTTAAAACGAAATTGATACTTTTATTTAGTAAGGATACATTAAATTGATCAAAAGTGACAGTAAAGACAATTATAATGTTACAAAAGTTTTCTAATTTAAATAAATGCTGTTCTTTTGAACTTTCTATTCATCAAAGTATCCTGAAAATAAATGTTTCCACAAAATTATTAAGCAGCACAACTGTTTTCATCATTGATAATAAAAATAAATGTTTCTTGAGCAGCAAATCATCATATTAGAATGATTTCTGAAGGATCATGTGACACTGAAGACTGGAGTAACGATGCTGAAAATTCAGCTTTGGTCACAGGAGTAAATTATATTTTAAAATATATTCAAATAGAAAACAGTTCTATTAAATTGTAATAATATTTCACAATATTACTGTTTTTACTGTATTTTTGATCAAATAAATCCAGCCTTGGTGAGCAGAAATGGGTTCTTTCAAACATTTTTTATTTTATTTAAATATATATGTATGTATTTAACCAAAGCTTATACTGTGGTATAATGATGCTGTCAGTCCCTAAACTGAGATTCATGACAGCAGAGGCTTGCTAAAGATAAACATGTCACATGTTTCAAGTCATGAACACGAAGGTGGAGCTCACAGACCAATCTGATGTAATGTGACGATATATATGTCAGGAAGAAACAGCTTTACATTGACGTCATAGGACAGTCTCAAGTCTCAGAAACGTCACTCAGACATCTATTTTCCATGTAAACAAACATGTGTTGCTCTGTGCTGGAGTGTGTATATTCAAACAAAGTGACGCGAGTGTGTTGTTTCTCGTAGCTTGTGGCGAATCTGATGCTGTATTTTGCTGCAGTGCTGGTGGGCGTGATGTCATATTTCATGGCCGACCGTAAGTACCGCACAGCGTTCCTAGAGGCCAAACAATCTCTGCAAGTCAGTCTTACGCTGAAGGAACAGGGTCAACAACAGGTACACACAAACATGCATTGCAAATACACATTTTACGACAAATTTTAGCAACAAAGACCGGATACTTAAGCCATGTCTGTGAGTGTGTTAGTAATGAACGTACAGAGATGCTCTAATTGGGCTCAGTGGTGGAGCTCTGCTCTGGGGCCCTTGTGTCCTGTTACCTGTTATTGGCACATCTGAGATGAACTAGAGATGAGGACACACTGTACACACACACACACACACACAGAGACAGAGCAGGTTGTGTTCTGTTGTCACTCTTATTGCGGTAATGAAGTCATTCCCCAGGCTGCTGTTATTGTGACAGCAGCGACATTAAAGACCCAAGAGTCCACATTTGCCATCACACATTATTTTATGTTGGTCACACAGTACATACTAAGTTTTAAGATCAGTACTATATGTAAATAATATTAAAGGGATAGTTCATCCAAAAATGAAAATTATCCCATGATTTACTCACCCTCAAGCCATCCTAGGTGTATATGACCATCTTTTTTCAGAAAAACACATTCAGAGATATATTTAAATATATCCTGGCTCTTCCAAGCTTTAAAAATAGCAGTGAACGGGGGGCGTGTTTTGAAGCCCAAAATAAATGCATCCATCCATAATAAATATAATCCATATGGCTCCAGGGGTGTATAAAAGCCTTCTGAAGTGAAGCAATGGGTTTTGTAAGAAAAATATCCATATTTAAAACTTTATAAAGGAAAATAACTAGCTTCCGGCAGGCGACTTCTAATTCATGACCGGTGTTTTGTTTTGCTCTCTCCTCTGCGCATCCTCGGTCGTCATTTTGTCAGTGTAATTTGTCAGTCCTTCCGCCGCAAATCGATGCGTACGCCCATCTGCCGGAAGCTATATATTTTACTTTATGAAGTTTTAAATATGGATATTTTTCTTACAAAAACCCATCGCTTCCCTTCAGAAGACCTTTATTATCCGATACCTATACCATTGATCAGTTTTGCTATTTTGGACCACTCAAACAAACAACAATACTGAAAGTAGCATATTGTTTTATGGGGAAATCAACTTATAAATGGTTTAGTTGTCTGAAGTACTTTAAAAGATTCATCCAAAAATGAAAATTCTGTTAGTAAATTCTCCAGAAAGGTAGTAAAGATATCATTAAAGTAATCCATAGCTGCTTTTCCACCAAAATTACCTGGAACGATTTGTCCCAGGAACTTTTTCCCCCCCAGACCTGTTGCTGTCTGCGTTTCCATCGCGGTCTAAAGTTCCGTGAAGATTCTAAAGTTCCGTGAAGATTCTTCTGTTTAGAAGTCAGCGAATGTATAAGCTTAAAGCCTGAACCTCGTCGGTCCATTGGTCGTATTTTTTAAACTCCATTGTTGATTCGAATAACACACAACTCTTACTGCTCGCACATCAACAGACTTTTAAAAATGGTGGTTGAAATAAAATGCTGTGTGAACTTAACCTATCAGCATGTTTAGCACCCAAGTCCCACCCCCGAAAGTTCCTGAACATTGAAAAAATACTACCTCGTGAGCAGGGACTTTCTGAGGGGAATATTTTACCTGGAACTTCATGTAGACCCTGGTCACTGTGGTCGAAACACTCTGAGTACCACCCCAAAGTCCCTAGTTCCTAGGGAAAGTTCCTGCGGTGGAAACACGGCTCTTGTGACTCAATTTTGTGAAGTGACGCAATATCGCGTTCATTATCGAATTCGATACCTGCGATAATGAACGCAATATTGCGTGGCTTATCAGTGATCTACGGCTCTGTCTATTAAATGCCGTTCCATTTGAAAGCAGGTGATGACGATTTAGCGGTAATCAGGGTACCGGCTTTACTGACAAAATTGCATGCAATATATCCCCCAGCCCTAGGTTAAACCAGTGGTATCACATGGATTCATTAAATTATGTCTTTACTACCTTTCGGGGCCTTTAAAGTGGTAGTTGCGCAGACTGTCAATGGAGGGACAGAAAACTCTCAGATTTCATCAAAAAGATCCTCTTTTGTAATTATTGACAGAATTTTCATTTTGGGGTGAACTAACCCTTTAATATCAAAAATGTTTCGATTTTTTAATGCGACCTTTATATTATTGCTATTGAATTGGATTGTGTTTCATAATTTTTTTACTGTTTAAATTGTGCAATTTAATGGCAGGTTCCCTTGTGACAACTTACCCCATTCACATTGACAACATGTTCCATTATTTGCTGTTAAGTGTTTCAGAGGAATCCTTAATCGCTGACACCAAACTATCTGTTTTAATTGCTTTCTGTCAGCATCTCTTTCTGTCCGTCCTGCTCCTGTGGTCACATGGTCTCCAGATACCCTGTCAATCTCAGAATGCCATAGCAGCATTGGGGGCTTCTGGGAGTTGAGAGCATCTAGCCAATCAGAGCACAGCTGACGGGTTTAGCTCACTATGGCAACGGCATCAAGAGACAAATGTGCTATGATCAAACTCCCGAAATCCCACATCACTCTTCTGTTCGTTAACTAGAGCGAGCACATTAAAATGTTTCAACCGTTAGATTCACCTGTTGGCGCTCCACCAAATGAGAAAATCTAGCAAAGTTTGCAAGGTTGCATTTATTTAATAAAAAATACAGTAAAAACAGTAATATTGTGAAATTGTGAAATATTGAAGAAACTTCTTTCAAAAAACATAAAAAAAAATTGTAATGTTTCCAAACTTTTGGCAGGTATATATATATATATATATATATATATATATATATATATATATATATATATATATATATATATATATATATATATATATATATATATATATATATATATATATATATATAAATATATATATATATATATATATATATATATATATATATATATATATATAATATACACATATATATATACATATTTGTGTGTAGGAGGAGTTGTTGTTGTCCATCTTGCCGAAGCACATAGCAGATGAGATGCTTCAGGGCATGAAAAAAGAAGCAAATCAGAAATCAGATGCTCAGCAGTTCAACACCATGTACATGTACCGCCATGAAAATGTCAGGTAAAACATTAACTGTCCTCCCATCTTGCTAAATCACTGCATGGTTTTTAACCTGTCCTGTCTTCTTTCATTACTAAGCAAATTTTCTCACCACAAGTGATGGAATTTTGATTCGCCTCACTGATTCTTTTGAATCTGTTCACCAAAAGATTCACCCAGATTTGTCCATTGATTCGTTTAGTACACTCCAAAAATATTTACATATTTATCACTCATACATAAATGAAACTGTATTGAGAAATTAGTCCTTGCTGAATATCTTGTTTCATTTAGATATACTTCAAATCACAGAAAAAAAAACAGGTTTTCATTTTATGTTTACTTAAAAATAGCTGACTTTTGTAAAAAGGCTAACTAATGTAATGATCTCTCTCTCTGCAGTATCCTTTTTGCAGATATTGTAGGTTTTACACAGCTGTCGTCTGCCGTGACTCCAAAAGAACTTGTCAAATTACTCAACGAGCTGTTTGCTCGCTTCGACAAACTAGCAGCAGTGAGTAAAAAACAGACAATGCATACATTTTAAATATTTATATATGTCCACCTTGTAAATAAAATACAAAAAAAGCCAAATGATAGAGTACAAATGCAAATGTTATAGGGAATTTGCATGTTACAAATGTGCATATAATCACCACTACTAAGGATACAAGAAACACTGACACTTCCATACACACAAGTGTATTTGCTCTTATCTGGCTGTATGTTTTAACAGCAACACCACCAGCTGAGGATCAAAATTCTGGGAGACTGTTATTACTGTATCTGTGGTTTGCCAGACTACCGTGAAGATCACGCGGCCTGCTCCATTATGATGGGCTTGTCTATGGTGGAGGCCATCTCGTGAGTACATGCCCACTGGGTGGGGCTTTACCTGCAGTACCCAATCACTGGGTGGGGGTTAATCGATTGTGCATGCCAAATGGAAAGGGTTTTATCTGTAATATATGCCACTATGAGAAACTTTATTTAATCCACACACTCACTGGAAGGTGCTTCCAAGAGTGGGAAGGGCTTTTGTGTGTTTATCTATTTATCTGATGTTCCCAGCATGCACTGCGGTATGACACTTTTGATTGTCACCTTTTTTGTTCCATTATAACATTTAAGTAATGGTCGGTTTTGTTCGGTTGCAAGATCTCAATTGGTTTCATTTTGTTATGAGATTTCAATGAATGACTGTCACTTTGTTTCTTTAGGAGATTTCAGTAGCATTCAGATTCGTTCCTTTACGAGATCTCAATGCCTGTCGGTTTTGTTTTTTTTGTTATGAGATTTCATTTTCAATCATGGTCGGTTTTGTTCCTTTAGGAGCTCTCAATAGCAGTCAGTTTTTTTCATTATGAGATTTCAGTGACGGTCGGTTTTGTTCCTTTGCGAGATCTCAATTTTGTTCCTTTAGGAGATTTCAATGACAGTCAGTTTTGTTCTGTTATGATATTTCAAAGACAGTCTGCTTTGTTCCTTTACGAGATTTCAATGACGTCTGTTTTATTCTGTTACAAGATTTCAATGACGGTTCCTTTAGGTGATCTCAGTGATCTCAAAACATCACATCAGTTCATTCTTCGATTTAGTTTGAAGTATATTGGGGTCTTTATTATAAGATTTCAACGGTTGGTTCTGTTCCGCTTCGAGATTTTAATGATGGTTGGTTTTGTTCCTTTATGAGATTTCAATGATGGTTGAATTTGAAACAGTTCAAACTGTCAATTTTGTTTAATTACAAGATTTCAATGATGGTCAGGTTTATTCAGTGACAGGATTTCAACAACGGTCGATTTTGTTCTGTTATGAGATTTAAATGACAGTCGATTTTGAAACCTTGTTTCAAGTCCCACTCGGAGGGAGTGTGAATAGAACCCAGAGGGTTTATACTTACAACAGAGCACATGTTTATCTCTGAACATATTTTTGTAAATTGTGTTGTGAAAATTAAATAAAAAAATTAAATTAAATTAAATTTTGTTCAGATACCAAATATTTTGACAATCAAATACACATATATACTTCTGGTGATGCATGGATTAGTGTTTTATTATTAGTAGTACTATTATTTATCTCTTTATATATTTTTATTTTATTTATTTTTTTATTTTTTTGTAAAAAGTGTTTTCATGCATGTTTGGTGGGAATTTTAGTTGCATTTACGCTGTTCAGACCAGCAGGGGTCACCAGTTTAAAATGCTTCAAAACAGTGAATCATTTTCCAAAGCAATTGTTTCAAAGCTTTGAAAAGCATTGTTTCTCCCTTCACAAGTGTAATGTATTTAAACATGTGGAAATGCTATCAACAATTCACCCTTTGCTGGGAGTTGGATTGACAGGCGATCTGACCAATCATATTGCTCAATGTGCCGTTTTGTCTGACAAATTAATCAAACTGTAGAGCTAGTTGTGGACTTGTAACTGAGACCAGCTTGTGAGAACTGTGCAGGTAAACTTGCTTTAAAAACTGCGGTCTTTGGTGTTCTTGTTAGTGGGCCCGCCTCCCATGCCAGTGACCCGGGTTCGAGTCCTGTAGTTCAGACTCCACAGGTTACAGATATACATTTAAAACATGGTGTGTATTGAAATATTTCTGTGGTTAGAAATCTTATAATTTTTCCAAGATAGAAACCTTTTGTGACAATATACACTACTGATCAAAAGTTTGGGATCAGTCATTTTTTTCTTTCTTTTTTGAAAGCAAAATTAACAAACTTTATTCAGTAAAGATGTGTTACACTGATTACAAGTGATAGTAAAGGCTTATATTTTTAGAAAAATTTTCTATTTTGAATAAGTTGTTATTTTTAACATTTTATTCATCAGTGAATCCTGAAAAAAGTATCACAAATATTAAGCAGCACAACTGTTTCCAGCTGTTAATAAATCAGCCTATCAGAATTATTTCTGAAGGATCATGTGACACTGAAGGCTAGAGTAATGGCTGATTAATCACAGAAATAAATAATATTTTAAAGTTAAATTATATTTTATGTTTAAATTATATTAAAATAGAAAACCATTGTTTTAAATTATAATAATATTTCACAATATTACTGTTTTTCTGTATTTGTGATCAAATAAATGCAGGCTTGATGAGCATATGAGATTTTTCAAAAACATTAAAAGTTTAAAATAGTAATAAAAAAAAAATAGAGTGCTTCCATGTAAGTTGTAAGAACTAATTAAAATACTTTATCATTTTTGATGTGAAACTAACTACCTGCATGGTATGTGATGTAATTTAGGGATTATTTTTGCCCCAGGGTTACACCCCTTATTTCCTGGGGTTTATATTAACCCTTTATTCAGTACAGTTTATGGCGACTGTACTGGGGCATTGGGCAGTATGTGATGTATGGACTATTTTACACCAGGGTGGTACCCTTTATGCAGTACAACTTATTGCGACTGTACTGGGGTGTTAGGACCCACTCAGGCCACAAGTTGATCAGACCCGCTGGCCTCTCTAACACCTCTTCCCGCAGCTACCTAGTCTCCCAAGAGGTTTCCCATCCAGATAGAGACTGGGCCCAACCCTGCTTAGCTTCAGTGGGTGTGCAAGTGAAAGCTTCAGGTTGACTGCTGCAGGGCTTCTCAAGCATCTTTCCAACCATAGACCCTCTTACAAAGAAATACACATCTCAACAATGGTGACATGCTTCAGTGCATTTTATTTGTGACAGAAAACAAAAACAAAAATCAGATGTCAATTAACTTATCTAATAAAGCATTTAGATTTAAGCATTTTTTTTTTTACCTTACAAACTGTTACTGCAACATGAGATCATGTTATATCACAGAAACCAGTTAGATTATAAAACACACAAGAACTATGATGACACAAGGACATCAAGAATCTCAACAATGGTGACAATCAAAAGTGTCATGTCGCAATGCATGCTGGGAACAATAGTACTAAACTCCCAGCATGCATCACAGCATGAATAAATTATGCAGCTGAATTGTCCTATTATTTTCTGTAATTCTAACTATTTGCTTTTATTATTTGCAATTATTTTTTGTTATGTCTTTTAGTAGCTTTTTGTGATGTCCAGAGTTGATCTGATATTTTGGGTGTCATCATTGTTGAGATTCCTACGCTTATTGCCCATGTCTGTGTTTGTCATTGTAGTTTTTTTTCCCATGGTTTTTATTTTCAAACTTCTTTTGGTTTCTGAAATACATTATAAGTTAAATATATTAATGGCAGACTTCTATTAATATATTCAAATGACCTCAGGTTATTTTACAATGATTATAAAACCATCAAAAGTTAAAAATCATCATCTGATCTGAGATCAGCTTTTTTGCTACTGTAAATGTGTTTGACAAACAAAGTCAGATCAGCCAGAAATGACAAGTATATTATAAGAGTTAAGAGCCCAAGTAATGGAAACACCAATCACTATTATGGTGACTTCAAAAGAAACAAACATGAGAACTTCTGTAGACGAATGACAGATATAAAGTCAATCTGGTTAGTAATATGTGAAGCTGTAATGCTTTCTGGAGTTCTTTAATCCAGTTGTACCCCCCTAGAAATTTTACGTTCCCAGAACATTCGCTGAATGTTCTTAACACCCACTGGTGCCGTCGCTATTTTCATTTTTAACACTTGCAGTCTGTATAATTCATAAACACAACTTCATTCTTTATACATCTCTCCAACAGTGTAGCATTAGCCATTAGCCACAGAGCACCATCAAACTCATTCAGAATCAAATGTAAACATCCAAATAAACACTGTACTTACGCGATTAGACATGCTGCATGACGAACACTTTTTAAAGATCCATTTTGAGGGTTATATTAGCTGTGTGAACTTTGTTTATGCTGTTCAAGGCAAGCATTTAAAGGGCCAGCAGCCCTGAATCGGTGCATAGTTGATGATGCCCCAAAATAGGCAGTTAAAAAAATTTATTAAAAAAATCTAGGGGTTATTTTGAGCTGAAACTTCACAGACACATTCAGGGGACACCTTAGACTTATATTACATTTTGTATAAAAACGTTCAATGGCACTTTTAATACACTCAGAGTTTAGTCTCTGTTTAGTCTTCTTTGTTATAACAAGCGTGTTTTGGAAAGACAGTTAAAGCAGAAAAAATCTAATGTTAAAATGTCAAGAATCAAGATCCCACCTAAAGCAAACGCTCACCTCCATAACGGTGATTTCAGCCTTTATTATTTTCTATAAAACACCCACGTAGAAGGTGACGTTATCGTGACCTTACGTGACTTTGCCTAAAATTTCTCTAAAGGTGACCTTTAAATTCTGAACCTTTACAGAACATTAGGGATGTTCCTAAAACGTCCTCTTTTGGTAATGAAAGTGCTGCAGTTCAAGGTTCCTTATATGATTTTAGGGCAGGGGTGGGGAACCTTGATCCTGGAGGGACATTGTCCTGTAGAGTTTAGCTCCAACCCTAATTAAACACACCTAAGCTAATCAAGGTCTTCAGGATTACTAAAGTTACAGGCAGGTGAGTGTGTTTTTCAGGGTTGGAGTTAAACTCTGCAGGACAATGGCTCTCCAGGATCAACGTTCCCCACCCCTGCTTTAGGGGGACCTTCAAATTTGGTTAATTTTATGGTCACATAAGAATGTTACAAAGAGGATATTTGGGACATTAACAGAACATTCCCACACGGTCCTCTGTTGGTTATTTAATAACGTTCCCGATATGAGTTTAGGGAGACGTTCTATTTTGGTTATTTTATGGTCATGTGAGAACGTTACAAAAAGGACATTTGGGAAGTTAACAGAATGTCCTATGGTAATAGTCCCCTAAAAATTCCCAGAATGTCCTGAATGTTCCCTGAAGGTCCACCAAATAACATTCCCCAAACCTTAAAAGAACTCCACATCGTGACCGTCTCTGAACGTACTGGGAACGTTACTAGACAACGTCCTTAACACCAGTTGGGACGTTCTGAGAATGTTCTGGGAATGTAAAATTTCTAGCGGGGTAACCTGTCACCTAGTAACGTTCCCAGAACGTTCAGAGACGGTCA